>NC_051315.1:64864809-65164809 GCF_015220235.1 Choloepus didactylus | reverse complement strand
CTTTTGAGAGGAAAGACAGGAGAAAAGAGAGACATTCAAGAAAACTCGGAGCAATTAATCTGTTCATTCATGTTCAGTAAATGACTGTGCTCCACGAATATCGTTCGTTTATTCTACTCTGCACAGGCATTGGGGTGAATTAGGAATGTACCCACCTTCAAGAACCCTGCAGGTAGGGAGGGGGAGAGGAAAAGGGGTCTACATTTGTTGAGCACTTACTCTGTGCCCTGCACTGGGCTAAGTGCTTGAGCCTCACAAAAATCCTGTGAGATGATATTCTCATTTGAGGCCCAAAGGTGAAGTGACTTAAAAGCCCTTCCTTTCTTCACTCTGTCACGCTGCCTCTGTGTGAGCAGGCTTATTCATCTCTGGTACAATGGACACTTATTTAGATGCAGGAAAGTTAAATGCCATGAGAAGGTACAAATTCAGAGGAATCCTGGCAGTTTGGAGAGCAGAGGGACTGCTCCTGGCTCGGCTGTGGGCCTGGAAGGACGGGTCCAAAGGTGGCCATGGGCCTGGGGAAGTGGGTGCAGGGAAATGCCCCTCCTAGGAGTGGGATGGAGGGGAGGGCTCTGAGGGTTTCCTTTGCCCCGAGGGTGGGCCTGCAGGAGTCCACTGGAGGGAAGCTGAAGGACCAAGCAGCTGATCACCTCAGGTCTGGCCTTGCCCTCAGCATGATCTCGGCCAGATCTTTTTTCTGGGCAGAAAAGGGAGCAAATGATACAGTTTTCAAGCAGGATGGGCATAAGTCAGGACAAAACGTGGAATGTGCTTTGTACACTCAGATAAAAGCGCAAAAAAACCTTGTCAATGTGTTATACTTGGTTTCATTTTCATCATCATCACCCTTCCGCCCCCCATTTACTAAGTGCCCATGTGCATGGCAAGTGCTTCACGTCAGCCTCAGAAAAGGTCTGAGGGTGCTAATCCCTCTCCTCACCCATCCGCTCTCCCTTGCCCATGTTGGTTCGCAGCAGCCGACACCTCTTGCCCCATGTCATGTGGGAGTGTCAGCAAGGAACTAGCACTTTCCAAGATGTGAGGTGGTCCCAGGAGCTCTCATGTGCATTATATCATGTATCTTGGCATGTATCCATGGCAGTGGAGATACCATAAAAGATTCCCATTTTATGGGTATGAACACTAAAGTTTAGAGAGACCAAGGTGTGTAAGGAAACCCAACCAGTGAGAATAAGGTGGAATTCTCTTCCCAAAACCCATGCCTTAGGTGATAAGGGGACAGTTGACAGGTTTATAGTGGTGTGTGTGTGTGTCAAATATCTGTGATAAGTTTAGTTGATACAAGTTGCTTGATTAAAAACAAACTATCTGTATTACTGAAGTTAAGGCAGTATAGTAAAGCAGCAAAATAGACAAGGATGATGCTGTCAGACACTTCTGGGTTCAAATCCTGGCTCCCCAGTTAGCCTCTCTGGGTCAAGTCACTTACCTCCTCTTAGCCGTGCTTTCTTCACTTGTAAAATCAGGTTAATCATACCCACTCTATGGGGTCATCAAGTTTAAGTGACATAATTTTTGTACAATATGTAGCTCTGTTTCTGACATATAGTATCTCCTCCTCTACCCTGTCTCCTTCTCCAACAGATGATTGCTTCCTGATTTAACTGGTTTGGGTATATAACTATTGACCATTTTGATCTGCTCAGCCCAAGACTGTTCTCTTAGTTTACTGAGATTGCATGGATACCCAAATACCTTGCCACAGGAAAGTTGGAACAATTAGCGTGGCCGTGTGGTTCTCCTCAAAGGATATCTGAGCATCCTAAGTCTTCAGGGTTGGCCTCTTGAAATTGCCTTGGTTTCATGATTTGAGGGCCCGTGGAAGACCTATGCAGAAGAGATTACCTGGTTGTTCACCAAACTTTTTCCTTTCTCCTCTCCGCTAGACTATATTCCCAGTGTCCCTCAAAGTCAGGTGATTCTCTGTTTGAGTTCTGAATGGAATGTGGATGGAAAGCCTGGCCACTAGGACTTTCCCACAAATCCTCCTCTTACCCCTCATCTGCTTACCAGATACAGGATAAAGGACTGACTCCAAGACTAGAGGGGTTGTGGATCCACTGGATGGAAGGAGCCTGGTTCCCTGAAGGACTGTGTGGAGTAGAGCAACCACTCCTCTCCACAAAATGCGTTGGACAGTGAGAGAGACATAAACTCTTGCTGTGTTAAGCCACTGAAATTTGGGGGTTATTTGTAATAGCAATTAGCTTGCCCTAAATAATTCGGTTGACTTATGACTTAAAGCAGGGTATTTCCAGTCATCATTAATACTATCTCTAAATGACCCTGTAAAATCAAATACCCTGGGAGGGGTAATATATTTCCTTACATTAGCATAAATTAATTTATACACTTAGCCTGCTAGATCCAAGCAGGGGCCTTAGGATATACGGTTCTGTTTCTGATCGCAGGTGTGGCAGAGGCCTGATGGCTGATACCAGGTATGCGGTACAGTGGTTCTCAAAGCTTCAACATTGTTTGCAACTTGTAAGAAATGGAAATTCCCAGGCCCCATCCCAGACCTTCTAGATCAGGAACTCTGGGAGTGGGGCTGCAACCTCTGTTTTCGCAATCATTCCAAGTGATTCTGATGCATAAGGCTAAGGTTTGAAAACTACTGAAGGAGGAGGACTGCTGGAACACTAGAATTCACTTCTGGAAACAGCAGGAACAGCGTGAGGTTTCACAGAGGCTGCTCCTGTGCAGCCTGAGAGCACAGGGTGGAAGGGACAAGGGGAGAAGGACCACAGGGGAGTGCCTCACAGTTTTTCTTGTGATGATCTCATTGACTTCGGCAAAAAGTTTAGGAATTTGGTTTGCCACTCTACAGAGGATTGATTGCTCTTCCTGAATTCTTAGACTATGGAATCTGGAATATTGCACCACCCTTCTTATTTTACTGTCCCTTTTGGAACTCCCTTGAATAATTCTGAGGCCAAAGATAGCCAAATGCTGACCTAAACATATAGTTTGGCATGGGAATAGAGAGCTTGCTCCACTTGACTCCAACAGCAAAGGTGAATTGAGTTAATACTTTTGGTGATAGGTTGACTGAAATAGATCCAGACAAAAGTAATGCAAGATTAAATGGGGCCTGTTTTAAGTAGAGTCTTTTGTGCCCCTTGGGGCAACTGGAGGTTAATTTGTGAATGAGTGTAAAGCATTTTGTAAGTAGGGACTGTAAAACAACTTTATAATCTGGTGGGAAATTTGCACTTGATCCCTAGTTGCTAAGCAGTTAATGCTGTGGTATGTGGCAAAATACACTTTCTTTAAAATTGTGGTCTTTGGTAATAAAAATAGATAGAAAAATAAGTTCCTCTTTTAAGATGTTTTTGAGTCAATTTGGCTTCTTAGCAAGCACTGGTAATCTTCAATAATGACTGAATAATTCAGCAGAAATTATATATGTGGAAAAAAATTGAATGGGGGAAAATACATGAGGACAAGTCTTCTTAAAACCCATGTTTTACAAGTTGGTATGTTTTTCCCCAAGAGAAGTCTCCATTGAGTCAGAGGATCACTTGCTATTTCATTCCACATTCTCTATTCATGTGCATTCCTCCCCACTTCATATTAACTAGCCAGGGTCACAGATTTGGTGCCCCAGCTGCCAGGGTGAGCTTTACCATAACAGCTTCAGGTAGTCTAAACTTGGGACAGTTTAGCTGCCTGTAAAATCCCACCAGATGAACTCTCTTATCGTTTGTTAACTGCTAGGGCAAAGTTCACTGAAAAACATTCTTACTGCTGGTCTGTGAAAACACGTCTGTTGAAGTCTTATGCACATGGACACGTTAGCCTGTGGTCAAAATATGCTTATTATGATTAATGTCAGCATCACTGAGCATGCAGTAATAGGATTTGCATATATATAAATTTGAATAATGTTCAAGGACATGAAATGATTTCAGATTTAATAAAGATAATATTTGCTAACATTTATTGAAGTATTGTATGCCAGACACTGTTTTAAACATTTTATATAATAATTTAATTAATGCTCACAGCAATTCTAAGATATAGGTCCTGTTATTACACACATTTTTCAGATGAGGAAACCAAGGCACAGAAAGGCTCAGTAACCTGTTGAAGATCACACAGCCAGCTCATAAACAGCAGAGCTGGGGGTGAGCTCAGACAGTCTGACTCTGAGCCTGTGTCCTTTTCCCTTGGGATACGTTGTTGGGCTTGTTGGGACAGCCTTGGAGGGTTAGGAGTTTGTACAGGAAACTGAAAGTCTCTCTCAGACAGACTTTAGAAAACTGGTTCTCATTCAAAAGTTTTCTTTCAGGAAGTTTAAAAACAAAGGGTAAATCTGTAGGACTGGAGTCCTAGTTATGTTCCTTGCCCTTACTCACTTAAAAAAATTTTTAAAAAAATGTTTTATTAAAGTTGTAGGTTTACAGAAAAATCATGCAGAAAATACAGAGTTCCTATATACCCTCACCTCACACACACAGTTTTCTTTATTATTAATGCTTTGTATTTTTGTGGTACCTTTGTTACAGTTGATTATAATTCAAATTATTATAATTATATTGTTAACTATAGTCCATAGTTACAGTAGGGTTCACTGTGTTGTATAGTCCAATGTTTTCTTTTTAAATTATTATTCTGGTAACATATATATAACTTAAAATTTTCCCCTTTGACTACATTCAAATATTTAATTCAGTGGTGTTAATTACATTCACAATGTTGTGCTATCATCACTACTAGCCATTGCCCAAATTTTCCATTACTCCAAACAGAAATTCTACCAATTAAGCATTAATTCCCCATTCCTTACCCTCACCTGGTAAGCTGTATTCTAATTTCTGAATCTATGAATTTGCTTATTCTAACTATTTCATATCAGTGAGATCATACAATATTTGTCCTTTTGAGTCTGGCTTATTTAACTCAACATGATGGTCTTCTTTCCAATTGTTTGTTGATAGTATATAGAAATGATTGCTATATTGATCATGTATTCATTCAGCAACTTTGCTAAACTCATTTGTTAGTACTAGTAGCTTTTTATTTTGTAGATCCCATCAGATTTTCTACAAAAATGATCATGTTATATTGGTCTGTAGCTTTCTTTTCTTATAATGTGCCTACCAGCTTTTGCTATCAGGGTAATGTTAGTATCATAGAATGAGTTGGAAGTGTTCTTTCCTCTTCAATTTTCTGGAAGAGTTTGTATAGAACTGGTATTACTCCTTCCTTAAATGTTTGGTAGAATTCACTAGTGAAGCCATCTGGGCTGGAGATTTGTTTGTGGGAAGGTTTTTAGTCACAAATCCATTTCTGTGGCTGTGGTAAGCCTATTCAGTTAATCTGTTTTTCTTGAGTGAGTGCTGGCAGTTGGGTGTTTCAAGGAATTTGTCCACTTCATCTAAATTGTTGAATTTATTGTCATAAATTTTTTCACAACATTCCCATATTATTCTTTTAATGTCTGTGGATTTTCTAGTGATGTTACCTCTTTCATTCCTGATACTAGTTCTTTGTGTCTTCTCTCTTTTTTTATTATCTTTATGGTTAAAAGTTTATCAATCTTATTGATCTCCTTAAAGTAACAGCTTTTGATTTCACTGACTTTTCTCTATTGGGTTTTTTTTTTTTTTTCCTTTTATTTCATTTGATCTCTACTCTGATTTTATTATTTCTCTTTTTCTGCTTGCTTTGAGTTGATCTTCTTTTGTTAGTTTTTTAAGGTAGAAAATGTGGTCATTGATTTGTGACCTTTATTCTTTTCTAATACAGATGTCTAGTGCTATAAATTCTCTAAGTATTCCTTTAACAGCACTGCATAAATTTTGATATGTTGTGTCTTCATTTTCGTTGACTCGTAAATATTCAAATTTCTCTTTTGATTTCTTTGACCCATGTACTATTTAAAAGTGTATTATTTAAATAATCCCCATAAATGTAATGTTCAAGATTATAGATCTATCATTATTGACAGAAGAAACTACAAGATAGAATGTCACTGTATTCTGTTCATATTTAGGTTCAAAGAAATAATTTCTTATGCATCTTCTTAATTCATCCCCCCCCCCCAAGTATATTATTTAGTTTTTAAATATTTGGGGATGTTTCAGAGATCTTTCTGTTATTGATTTCTATTTTATTTCCATTGTGGTCAGAGAATATATTTTGGATGACTTGACTCTTTTTAAATTTATTGAGACTTATTTAATGGTCCTAATTTGGTTTATCTTAGTACATGTTCTGTATGCACATGAAGAGAATGTATTCTGCTGTTGTTGGGTAGAATGCTCTATAAATGTCAGTTAGATCAAATTGGTTGATAGTGTGGTTAAGTTAAGTATATCTTTGCTTATTTTCTGTCTACATTTTGAGAATCAACTATTTAGAAAGGGGTGCTGAAATCTCCAACTGTAATTGTGCATTTGTCTATTTTTACTTTTTGGTTTAACAGTTTTTGCTTCACTTAATTTAAAGCTCTGTTGTTAGGAGAATAAATGTTTAGACTTGTTAAGTCCTTCTGATGAATTGACCCCTTAATCATCATGAAATGGTCTTTATCTCTAGCAATATTCTTTGCTATAAAATCTGCTTTGTGTTACTTAATATACTATACTTAATATACTATACTTAATATACTTAATATAGCTATTCCATGATTCTTTTGACTAGTACTTGTATGTACATCTTTTCACTACTTTTTTACTTTTAGCCTTATTGTGCCTTATGTTTAAAGTGCATTTGATAAGGGCAGCACATAGTTGAGTCTTTCTTTTTCATCCTATCTGACTCTATCTGCCTTTTAACTGAAGTGTTTTTATTTACGTTAAATGTGATTATTGAGATAGGCTTAAATCTATCACTCTGCTGTTGGTTTTCTATTTGTTGCATCAGTTCTTTGTTCTTTGTTTCTTTCTTCTCTTCCTCTGCTGCCTTCTTTTTTTATTTTGCTTTCTTTTAACTT
The DNA here is from genome assembly GCF_015220235.1 of Choloepus didactylus. Classification (NCBI taxonomy): domain Eukaryota; kingdom Metazoa; phylum Chordata; class Mammalia; order Pilosa; family Megalonychidae; genus Choloepus; species Choloepus didactylus. The sequence goes on along the minus strand of NC_051315.1, from coordinate 65,157,842 downwards.
GAGTATTTTTATGATTCTTTTTTATCTCCTTTTTGGGCTATTACTATAACTTTTTGTTTTATTATACTAGTGGTTGCTTTAGGGTTTACAGTATCACTGTCTTCCTTCAAGTGCTTTTTTTTTTTTTTTTAATTCATTTTTATTGAGATGTATTCACATACCATATAGTCATATAAAGCATACATTCAGTTGTTCACAGTACCATTATGTAGTTTTGTGTTCATCACCAAAATTAATTTTTGAACATTTTCATTACCACACACACAAAAATAATAAGAATAAAAAATTAAAGTGAAAAAGAACAATTAAAGTAAAAAAAGAACACTGTGTGCCCTTTTTTTTTTTTTGCCCCAGTGTTTCTACTTATCCATTCACTGGACAAAGGGGAGTAACACTGACTTTTTTTTTTTTTTTTTTTAATCTTCATTTTATTGAGATATATTCACATACCACGCAGTCATACAAAACAAATCATACTTTCGATTGTTTACAGTACCATTACATAGTGGTACATTCATCACCCAAATCAATCCCTGGCACCTTCATTAGCACACACACAAAAATAAAAAGAATAATAATTAGAGTGAAAAAGAGCAATTGAAGTAAAAAAGAACACTGGGTACCTTTGTCTGTTTGTTTCCTTCCCCTATTTTTCTACTCATCCATCCATAAACTAGACAAAGTGGAGTGTGGTCCTTATGGCTTTCCCAATCCCATTGTCACCCCTCATAAGCTACATTTTTATACAACTGTCTTCGAGATTCATGGGTTCTGGGTTGTAGTTTGATAGTTTCAGGTATCCACCACCAGCTACCCCAATTCTTTAGAACCTAAAAAGGGTTGTCTAAAGTGTGCATAAGAGTGCCCACCAGAGTGACCTCTCGGCTCCTTTTGGAATCTCTCTGCCACTGAAGCTTATTTCATTTCCTTTCACATCCCCCTTTTGGTCAAGAAGATGTTCTCCGTCCCACGATGCTGGGTCTACATTCCTCCCCGGGAGTCATATTCCACGTTGCCAGGGAGATTCCGTCCCCTGGGTGTCTGATCCCACTTAGGGGGGAGGGCAGTGATTTCACCTTTCAAGCTGGCCCAGCCAGAGAGAGAGGGCCACATCTGAGCAACAAAGAGGCATTCGGGAGGAGGCTCTTAGGCACAACCATAGGGAGGCCTAGCCTCTCCTTTGCAGCAACCGTCTTCCCAAGGGTAAAACCTGTGGTAGAGGGCCCAACCCATCAAACCACCAGTCCCCTATGTCTGTGGTCATGTTAGCAACCATGGAGGTGGGGTAGGCGAATACCCCTGCATTCTCCACAGGCTCCTCAAGGGGTCAAGTGCTTTTATTTCACTTCATACATAGAATAAAAGTCTTATAATAGTATACTTACATTATTCTTATTTCAGCTTTTATGCTATTTTTTGCATACCTTTTGCTTATACATATGTTTTACCTTTCCCAACATGTTGTTTCTATTTTGTTTAAACAGCAATAATTAGAGGAGAATTTATGACACTAAACATCTATATTAGAAAAGAATAAAGGTCTCAAATCAATAACCTCATTTTCTACCTTAAGAAACTAGCAAAAGAGTTCTACTGCTTTATTCTCGCTGGAATAACTGACATATCCTCAACTCAGGGAGTCTGCCATGCTCCCGGGTTCTTCCTCCCTTCGTCACAGCTTGATGCCAGGCTCTCATCTTCTCTGGCCTAGAGGTTTGCAAATTTCCTAAATTAGTATTTCAGCCTTTACTTTCTCCAATTCTTCCTCCATGTTGTTGAGAAGTTGTATTTCTGGATTAAATTCTTTATGCCTTCTTACAAATTCTCAGTTGCTTTTCACTTCCAGTAGGAGATGGACCTTCATGATCTGACCATAATCTACTTGCCTGGTCATAACTGCCATCCCTCCTTCTGGCTCCACCCTCATTCTGCTTTAGATACCCTAAAGTTGCTCACAACTCTGAGTCATTGCACGTGCTGTTTGCTGTGCCTGTAATGCTTTCTCCTTCTCTGTCATGTTCCCAATTCATGCTTCTTGAGCCTACGTAACTGTTGCCTCCTCTGTAAAGCCTAGCTATGTTCCCAAGCTTTCCTCTCCCACCCATTCAATCTTCGTTTCCTTGTGCTTCCATTATAACATTACAGTAAAGCTCTTATATGATATTGTTAACAGTTGTACTGTTTCTGTCTTGCTCACTAGACTGTGAGCCTCTGAAGGACAAGGATTATGTGTTACTCATTGTTTGAAATATCCAGTACCTAGCCCATTTCATGACACATTCTATGCATACAATATCAGATCAAGAAGTAGCTATGTATAGCTCTCATATCTCCATCAGTAAAATAAATTGCCCCAGTGCACCTGAAGGATGTGATGCTACAGCAACAGGAGGTAATAAGAAACTAACCATTTAAAGATGGAATCCATAACAGATGGCAATTCTTCTGGTTCATTGGATTGCACACAAATTATCATGTTCACACATATTTTAGCAGAAACAAATGCATGTTTACTGGTAGTAGGCATATGGGTACAGATGTATAGTAAGACAGTAGGGAATGAATGCTTAGCAACTGGAAGACCCTTCCTCACTGACTGAGAACACACTTCAGATCTAGTTTGGGGCTACTGGAGGGGGGTGGGTAGAGAAAGAGCCTGCTTTGCTATCCTTTGTATCCCTTCCAAATGTGTGAGACTCAGATGAAACTTATCAATGTAACAAGACACATCTGGTCACTTTCAACTTAATAGCATACTTTTCAATTCTGAGTACATCTAAATACATCCAACTTTTATACTTATGGGAACTTCCCTTAAAGGGTTCATTGTCTGGCCGTGTCCTGGACAAGAACCCCCAACTCAGCCCCCCAACAATATCTGAGAAGCCAAGAAGAAAGAAACTTCTTGCACTAATCAGAGTATTAAAGTATTTTGTTTGTTTTATTTCTTTCACTGGGGCTGTGACTCATTTATTTTTCACTGCAGAATTAAAAATTGTGTACCAGGATGTTATGGGTGAAAGAAAGATGTAGGACAGGGACTAGCATAGAGTTTTTCTATGTGGTCCAAGGACCATCTTCATCAGAAACCCTTGGAGCGCTTATTTTAGAAAGCAGATCCCTGAGCCTATCCTTGATCTACAAAATCAAAATTTGTTAGGATGGGGTTCAGAAATCTGTATTTTAAATAAACTCCTTAGTGGATTGTTACATACAATAAAGTTTGAGCACTGGTAGAACAGACACATGCAACGGAGCAGACCATACATTGGACAATTGAGGCAATGAACTACATCATGAGGTGGGTTTCAAAAAGGCCAAGATCTTCAGACCATCACCACAACCATATTTTGAACAATTGTCATGGCTCCTGCCTCTATAATTGTCCAAACTAACACTGTGGTCAATGAGGTTGAAAGCTGCTGCTTGCTGGCTGCTGTGTGAATCATTTTGAATTGGCAAGAAAAGTAGGTAACTCTGTGTGCTGAATTAAGGGTAGGTATTTCTAAATGGACAAGACTCTAGGATACTGGACAATGGAGCAAAGGACACACTTCTGAATTCAGGCTAAATTTCACCAGATATCTGATGTCACCAAATTGAGGTCAAATGAACAAGATTTAATTCCTGGAGGTTGGTTAGGTCCTCCTAGATGCCCCACAGGAGATAAAATAAAACTCACATTTTTATACTTGAGTATTCAGTTTCTTTAGAGCATCTGTTACCACAATACGAATAATTAATTAAATACTTATTGTCTATCCTTGTATTTCAGATTAAGAGAAGTTGCCATTTGGAGCATGATGTAAAGAAATGCAATGCATAGGTACATATTGTGTCTTCTCTTCAAGCTTCAAGCTAAAACTTGCACCTATAGACTTTGTCTTTGAGTCTCTGAATCTGAAATAGGAAAATGATTAAAAGATCATACTTCTCTCTCCTCCTGATTACCTGACTTTAATGCCTCTCTTTCCCAACTGAGTTGGGACTCACCGGGAGCACCCAATCCCTCTGCTCTGCTGTGAGTCATTCTCTTTTCTCTCATTTCCTTTCTAATTGATCACTTTAATTTACCCTAAAAAACTTTCTTAGCTACAGCCCTGAAATTTTCAGCATTTTGCATGCTTTGTGTTTTAAGAGACTAAAACTTCCCCCTCCTTTGTGAGCATAATAAACAGAACAGCTTAAACACTTTTATGTAGTGAGTGGTTTCCTTACAGGCTCCTAGGAAAAGTGCCCAGTGTGGGGGAGGATTGACCATATTTATTACAATTTTGGTGGGGTTTTTTAATAAAGCAGCAACTCCCGTAGATTTTGAGTTTGAACATCTGGTGTACTGACTATTAAACAATCATGAACTTGAAATGATGCTGTTTCTTTTAATATTTTAAACACCACTTCAAGGTGGGTGCTGTCATTGTTCTTTTGTAGATATACGCAGGCTTAGCTAGGTTAAATGACTTGCCCAAGGTCACACAACTAGAGAGTAGAGAAATAAAGATTAGAATCATAGGTCTGTATAGGTCCACACTGCAGTCCAAGGATAGGTTCCAAAGTCCATGTTCTCTGTGTCAGCCAGTGGATTTGATAGGAATGACTGATAAGCCATGTCTGGAAAACTTAGAGCTGAAAGTGTATTTGTCTTAGCTAATGTTTGCATACTTTTAATGGCTTGGGTACAACTTTATCAGGGCACATCTTGTAGATATTTCAGGTTTGGATTTAGTGTATATGAAAGAAATAGAAGCATCCAAGGTGCTAGAGAGGATACCAGTGAGGAATGCAGAGAAAAGTTTAAAATAAAGTAGCAAAGGAATTGACAAGTAAATGCTGTATAAAAGAATAAATGACTTATGGTGTAATTCCTGCTGATTAAGCAAGACTCTATTCCGGAGTCATTTACTAAAATCTGTGAGCCACCTTATGGGTAGAATATTTACCTTTAAAAAGTGAAATACTTAAAAAAATGTATTTTTAGCTATGATTTTAGATTTTACCTACAAGGAATCAGAAGATATAATCCAGTGGTAATCAAAATAAAAAATAAAAAAATCAGTGGTATCCTTGTTTTTCATTATAGGTATAAAGTAGGCTATTTAGCACATTATTCTGGCAATTTATAACTTTCCAAGTAATCACAGAAGATATCAAGTCATTTTCTAGAATGATATATAAGTTATCACTTTAAAAATTATAATAATCTGCACTATGAGAAGATTCCAAAATGTAAAACTCAAGATGACAGTTTACCTAAATGCTTACAATGTATTTTATTATTCTTGATATTTTACCCAAACTTTAGTTGATATATTGTTTCTCTTTAGTTTGCACTTTGGAGCAGTATGTAATGTTTCTCCTCCAAACCAATGCTTAGCTAAAGGGCTTTCCTCTTATTGAATATTTAACATCTATATTACAATTACTATTTCAGGGTTTAATTTTACTTTAATTGTAAATCTAGGGAAGTTGAAAGAAAATACTCATTTCCAGTTTCTGCAATTATTCATACCCCATCTATTATCTGCTTAGAGATATAACATGATATGGATATAATATCCATCTCCTTAAGGTTATTATGTTTATAATTGTTCTCCTTTTGTTTTCATTTCAGATGTGCAAATAATGGCATTTGATTCATTAAGTTTAAAGTTGTACTTTTAAGTTATTTAAAATATTCTTACATTGTTTTATTATATAATATCCTGAGATTTTTCTAGCTTTATTCTAAAGTTGGTATGAATAAAAGTGAGTAGATGCCAGATATTGATGACTGCTAATAAGGGTTCATATATTTTATTGGCAGGGAGTGCATAAAAACTGGATAATTGACCTGGGCACCCATTTTTCACTTCCATATCCTCACTTTTTTGGGTGAAACACACACAAACACACACACACACACATATATATGGATAGAAATATGCACTTGTGTATGTATATATTTTCCATTTTAACTGTCCTTTGTCTAAATGTTAATTTTCCCTACTAGCAGTAGTATCCCATTGCTAAAACTGTGGTTCTTTATATATTGAAATGACACCACTGTTCACACTGATAAATTTCATTTTGAGTTGTTTCCTGGTGGTGGAGACAGCTTTGTACTGAGCTATTTTCACTCTCTCCCACAGTCCCTGGTACAAACAAGAACAGCCACTCACCAGATGCCAAATTTGACTTAGACACAGAGCATGTGGTTAGAGGACAGGATGCAATTAATTTATTCATGTGGACTAAACCCTTGACCTAGGATTTGCACAGGAGACTGAGGCAAACTGTTGAGGACAAATAGTCCTTAAATATTTGGAACTTGTGTGTGTGTGTATATATATATATCTCCACACACATACATACACACGCACACACACATACACACACACACACATACACGTATATTCTTCCCACAAACTAGAAGCTCTTGCTAATCTGTTATCTCATAGTGGTGTCACAAAACTCTTGAAAGGTATGGAGAGAAAAGTATGGCTAGATATCTCTTCCATACTTTCCTTATTTTTTCTTTTCCCTTCTTGCCTCTCTCCCTCCCTCGCTTCCTTCCTTCCTTCCTTTCTTCCTTCCTATCTTCTTCCTTCCATTCTTCTTTCTTTTTCTTCCTTTCCTTCTTTCTTTCTATTTACAGAAAGAGAAACTAAGGGTCAGAGGTATTTAAGTAACATGTTTAGAATTCAGATCAACTAGCTGCAAATCCAGTGTAATGGCGACCATGTAAGGATATAGATAGAGACAGAAGGAAACAGTGTGTGTGTTGGGTGGAAGGAGTGAAGCAGTTCACACACATAAAAATATTTCCTCTTCAAACTTCACCCTGATACCCAAACCTTTAACCTTGGGAGGCATCCTAGCAGTCACCTGGGTCACCCTCCCACCCATTGCATGGCACCCCTGCTTGATCTGGCTTCTTCTTGATCGTTTCCACTGATGAGATGCTCACAGTCTCACAAAGCAGCACATTGTATTTGGATCATTTGTATGGTAAGAACATCTATGGGAATGAAATTTGTCTCTCCTTGATTTCCACCCCTAAGGATTGTGTCCTACGGGAATACGTAAACAAGATCCTTGACAATCCTCTCGTCCAGACATCTGAGAAGACCTATCATGTCTTCATCATCAAGTATTCTCCCCTCCCGGTAAGTATCTCTAGTTCCCACAGCTTTGCTTCTCTGTGTTTACGTTGCATTTTATCCCTCTTAAAATGTACACAGAACTGAGAGCCAGACTTCAGGCCAGAGAATGGGACAGTTCCTCTCCCTGAGCTGGAAATCACGTGCAGACGGAGATTTCAGAGTGTGAGCTGTGGGGACTGACACTGGCGTGGTTACCCTGATTCTGCCCCAGGATAAGTTACCTGCCCTCTCTACCTCAGTTTTTTCATGTATAAAATGATAATAACAGGAATAAATGAAAAAATGCTTGCAAGGAGTTTGGGATGGGCCTGACATATAGGTCTGTGTGTTGGCTGACATTATTACATTAACCTTTTGGCAGTCATGCCATGCTGTTCATTCTGAACTTTTAGTCAACTAAATGACCATGGCCATTTGTATACAATCTACTAAAATCCAGTGTTCCCTCTCTCTTCCATATGTGTGCAGTGTGTGTGTGTGTGTGTGTGTGTGTGTGTGTACATGAACCTAAATAAAGGATTCTATCCCTGCTAAAATTCATATACTTTATTCTGGCACATCTTCCAAACTGTTGAGCTTTTTGAATCTCAATGGTTTCATCCAAATAGCAAGTGTACCTCCCAATTTTTGTTGTCTGATAGGCTTGTCTTTTATTCTTCAACCTTCTTAAGACTGGAACAATTACAGAGCAGTCTTGGTTTACGTCATCATCCACCTATACTTATTTATCTAGTCTATGATAGTACGAGATATTTTATTTCATGTCAGTCTAAAATCAGAATATCTACTCTGCAAGGATTCTATACTGACTTACCACTGAGTAACCAGATCTTAACACAAGGAAAGGAGGTTAGTCTGGTATGATTTATTTATAAAGTGAATTTGTAGTTTGCTTCATCGTCAATTCTTAAGCTATTAATGAAGCACATTAGATATGTGTGGCATTGGCTATAATATGCACAGTTATCACCATAATTTTTCTAGGACTTGCCTGGAACCTATAATTTTGTTCTTTGAAGACCATTTGAAAGTCTATGTTTCTGGCTTTAGCAGAAACTAATTACTATTAATTCAACCATGGGTTTTAGTTTATACTTAAAACTGTAAAAATTCTTTACCTTTTTTTAACCTCAAAATCTTCCAGTTCTTCACAGAAAATAATTTCTCTTCATAAATAAATGACACCCCACAAAAAGAGGAAAGGAAAGAAAAGAAAAGGAAAAAAAAAAAAAAACTGAAATAGGAAAACATGTCCAGAGACTCCTAGTTATTTCCTTGGGATAATCCAGTAAATGGGCGACAGAACCAGAAAAAATCAGATTTCCTCTCTCCTTGCCCAGTGCTTTCTCCTCTGGGCAACCCTGCCTTGCTTTGACTCCTTTATTTCTCATGGGAACACCTTATCAGGTAAGATTCTGACTAGAGCCTTCAAATAGGTTCATACGAGGCTTCATGTGTTTGAACAACCAATATCTGAATCTTTTGAGGTTTGTCCATCATTAATTTGCATTAACTATTTTGACATTGTTGATCTCTCAAAACATAAAAAGTGTTCCCTAACAATATAGGAGCTGTGATTTCATTCAGGATTTGTTACATTTCAAGGGGAAATAAGATATTTTATGAAAAACAAAAGAAACCTTGTCATATTCTATTAAAGCCCTCTTATAACCCCCACTGAAATTGCCTGAGGACTTACACGCCTCCTAATTACACACAGTATACCTCGGATTTTCATGTAATTTAAATGAATGAGTCTTGTACTGAGAGTCTCATTATTAAATTATTCTATATCTCTTATTTAAATTGCTCAAACTCCTTCCTCAAAGAGTCACTCAAGAGAATAAAGCCGTTCTGGAAAAAGGGAACCCTTTTCTCAAAAAGTTATCAAATTACACATTATTTTCTTAGACATTGACTAGTTCACATTTCTTCACTAAAATACTATAAAGTGTTTGCAATGGATAGGGTCAAAGAAAAGGATTTTATTTCCCTAAATATTTTCCAGTGAGGTAAGAAAGTGCTTGTGAATGCTACCTTAAAATCTGATCTTAGGGTTTGCCCATAGCTACCTGCATGTGAGGGAAGCTAATGGCCAGATTGTACACACAGCTTGAGTCATGTCCTTTCTGATATTTGAACTATACTTAGGTCCCCTTGGGATCAGAACTTAGTTTTGACAAAATGCTGTTCTCTATTTCAATATGGATGAGAGAGAAGTCACCTAAAATGTTTCCTTCTCAAACTAATTAACGTTAAGGTGGTCATTTTAATGAACAAAGGTATAGATTTAGGGGGGAAATTCAGAATCAGTGACAAATTTTGAGTCCTTGGCTTTAGGTGAGCTTTAACTGTTTGTAAAATATTCTCAGAGCTCAGTGGAACTGTGTGTGAGGTGTGAGAGTGGGGGAGGTGGGGTGGTTATTTCCTGACTGTCCCTGAAGTTGGGTCAAAAAGAAAATCAAGCTTTGGGTCAACTTATATCCCTTTCCAGGTTATACTTCCTTTATAAGGGGCAGCTGGTCATTCTATTGTGCAAGCCCTTCCCCACATCACTAGGGCCGTTTACTGTCACAATGATTCTCACTGAAATGCACAAAAAAGAATGAACCCAGATAAACATTTAACACTGTTTTGTAAAATGTTAAGTGCCAGCACAGGTCAGTGGCAAATAATAATAAGATTAGTAACACACACCATCATAAAATACAAAAATAATAACGGATATTGAGAGTAAACAATGTGTCAGACAAAAGTTTGAGTCTTTTACAGCTGTCAACTCATTTAATTCTTATAACAGCCCTATAAAGTAAACGCTATCAACCTCAAATTTCAGGCTGAGGCATGCCAAGTTTACATATGTTAACTCAGATATTAGGCAAATGATACTTGCATAGTTTGTCCTTTCTGTGCCATGAGTTTAGATTTTAGGAAACAGTTGTGGCCAGTAAGTCACCTGAAAGACATTATTTACATTCCGAATGTCTAGACTGGATTCATGTTGTGCTGTGTTGTCTGGGTGGTGCCAAGTAAATTCATAATGTTTGGGAGAGGGACAAGGGTGGGGAATGAGAAAGTAGTTTTATCAATGTCTATGAAGGACTGAGTCTGCAAAAACATTGAGGACAGATGTCTGTGAAATGAGTAGGGCTTGGATTTTGGCCATTCATTGATTCATTCAGCAAACATTCATTGTACGTTTACTATGTACCTGGCAGCTCCTTCTCACCATGGGGACACCATGGTGAACCAGCAGACAAGGTTCTTCCTCTCATGGAAATTTATGGCCTCCCGTGCAAAGCTACTTCACACTAATGATTTCCACTCACACTGTTTTGAGTTTTTAGTTGTTCACAATTCTCAGCTTTGGGGCCTTCTCTCTGTGCTTCAGCGACTTCGCAGGAAGGTTCTCCCTATAAACAGTGTATCTTTGGAAGCACAGAAAGGGATTATAAACATTCAGTCCATACGATTACTTAAACAAGGGTGGAAAAAGCTCCTGCAGGTTATTGAAAACTTGCACAAAGATATACAAGGTTGGCTTGCACAGCCTTATGCTCCTGCCCAAGAAGTCACTGATCATGTCCACAACTACCAAACTGCATAAAGATCCACATTAAAACAGTAATAACAGAAATGGGAAGGGAAAAAAAAAAAAGCATAGAGATACAGCAAAAGGCATTCTTGAATTAAATCACTTTTATCTGGGCTCATTCACTTAAGGATGCAATCAACTCACTATTTCAGCAGCTTGGGACCTTAGGAATGTATTTCCAGATTAATTATAAAGTGAATTCTTTAAAATGGAAAAATATACTACTTCCCTATTACTTTTAACAACAGACCCCAGTTAATGAAGCCGCAAAACAGTTTAGTGGTTTGACTGCCACCTACTGTTCAATTTTTGCTACAACGCACATGTAGCTTGGTCAGGAGGTAAGAAAAATGCCTTGGGCAAACCATTTTTTAAAAGAGTATTTTAATGTAATGTAATTATTTAAAGACTTAAAGAGGTGGAGAGAATGTGATTGATTGCATTTCAAATTAATGCATTTGTCTTAGTAGTTTATGACAGTCACATTGGTTAAAAATGCTAATTCTATGGCCTTATAAAAATGTATATATATATATGTCGGTCATTTCGTTTAGTCCTGACAAAGCACTGTACTTGGAATTTATAAAAATATGCTGCAAACACGAATGCATCAACCTGAAACATCACATGAAGCTGGCATCTGATCTTTAAAAGAGGAAAGAGATCTCTATCATCACACTTTTATGCTTACACGGCTTGTATAGACTTCTAAAATATAAGCACTTTTTCTAATCTAAACAAGGAGATAAAATACTGTACATTCACAGCTATTTCCGAATGACCCAGACTTTCAAAAGAAATCTGTTCTTTTAACACTGCAGTTGTGAGTTTCTGTTAAATGCTTAGAATTTAGAATGCAGAACAGATTGTGTATTTTACTCTCTAATATCTAAATTACTCATTTTAGAGTAATGACTCATTTTCTGGATATGGCAATGCTATTTGCTGTTTAAATACAGAACCTTGGTGGGAACTTTATGGGTGTGAGCCTAAGAGACACAATCAAAAGATATTTTTATTTTTTTAAATTGTGCCTTTTCAGAACTACACTAAATCATGTATGTGAAGAAGAACTGCAAACAGTTTTTGTGTTATTACTTATGTATTACATATATTTTTATATTTGCATATTTAGAAATGTGTTTGTGGGTTGTTTCATTCATACCTAAATCTAGTTATTTTATTATATATTTTAAAGCATAAGGAAAAAAATCACCTACAATATTTTGGTCTCATTAAAATGTGCTTCCTGCTAAACTATGTTATGATTTTCAATATAAAGTGGTGTCAATAAACTCTAAAATTCTAGAAATCTTTTCAGTTAACATTTGTTTTCTCTACCAGGGGCAGCTATAGAATAGTGGTAGCTTCAGTTGTTAAGACAATATTGGTCAAAGACAACATAAATATTTTATTGTATTTTTTTGCCATAACAGTTTTTTTCCTGATGTATGAACTAGCCATCTTATATTTTAAAAAAATTACAGTGAGTGCTAAGATTAGGCCCTTTTGTAGATAGATTTACAGGTAAAAACACATTCTTTGAAAATGTGTCCTTAATGGTGCCAATAATACAGATATGAAACAAAAGCTTTCCTTGTGTCTTTATTTACAGAGACACAAATAGTATTTATAAAAAATAGTATAAGATATTAAGCAAGAAGAACAAATTTGATCGAATGTTAGTTGTATAACCTCACCCCCCCCCGCCAAGTAATTTCATCCAGTATCAGTGACACTAATCCAAAGCCAAAGAAAAATAATTTTACCTAAAATCTTGGCGAAGAAGCTGGAAAAAATAAAATTAAGCTGACCTTTTAATAAATGTCTGTTTATTGATTTAAATTCACTTTTTTCCTTTTTCCTGAGCAATGCTGACGAGGCCTGTTAGAATACAAGCATGTATAATAACTTGGACACAACCGTTTTTATTTCTTTTGTGTGTCATTACTGAAAGATTGAAGCGAGCTTCACCTAAGTGTAGTGATGCAAAAATAATAGTATCCCAGTCTGGCTGTGCAAGCGTGGAGGCAAACAAGAGCTTCATATTAAAGTGCCTTCTAGGTAGCTGACATGACGCATCTAGTCAGACGTAAATAATGACAGACGGAAACTATCATGAGGTCTGTGAAGCATCAACATGCTGCTATCATTTTCTCTCTAACCTTGCCTTGCTAGCAGCTCTCAGCCTTACAGGCTGAGAGATCATTTAAAAAGCAAATCCTAATGACTCTGCCCACTGTAACAACAGTCAGTGAGATTGGCATCAATTTAGCTCAGCTTAGAAACTCAGAATTTTCTAACAGCCATTGTTGACTGGTAACATCCTAAACTCCAGTTGTTCTCCACAAACCAAGCCCTGCCCCCAAGGCTACCCCTGTCCCATGGCTATTTCCATGCCTTGGAAAAAGACCTCTCTGGTAGGAAAATGGTTCATCTCAGTTAGTTGCTTGGCACTCCGTAAATAATCTCTTAGGCTGCACCTATTTTTCTGGACTAGCTCATTTGGTACAAAATGCTGTTAGTTCCCCACCCACTTTTGTCATGCGGCACACATTATTTTGTGTATATTATGTATGCACTGGGTAACAGTGGGTAAATAACATCCCAGTGTCCCTGTAGCTTCAGCCTAACACGGTTATGGTTCAGATAAACACGCCTGTACACGGCTGCCATAATCAATGTGGAATGGCAGAACAATTTTGCAGATGCAGTCCCAGGAAGAAAAAAAAAAGCTGTCTTGTCCAGATTCAATGGAATCTATTCACCAAGAAAACCTGTGATAAAGCAGTCGCAGGTTTTATTTGTTAAGACAGTGATGACATTGCAAGTCAGTGGGAACTGAAGCTGATGTACAGTAGGATAATAGCATTATCACTTTGCAAATCAGCATGTGGCTTTGCTTGGGTGTATGCAGAAGGGCAGAGGCGGGTCGGAGAGCTTTAGCTGGCAACCTGTAAAGGCAAGTAGATCAAACAGCCTGGTTGTGAGCATAAATGTATGAGGATAAATTGCTGTGAATCTCCTTCTGCTTGGTTAAAAACAGATTGCCTATGTGTCTTCATTGTTTTATAAGGGACTAGGAGGTGAATGAATGGGCTTGCAAGTATATGGGATGGGGGGGTGGGAGAGGTTAGCCTGGAAGGAGAAAAGAATGGGGGAAGCTCACAATAGCCCATCTTAATGGAGAGCTATTGATCTCATTTCATAACACTTAAATCTCCAGCTAAACATCTTACTTACCTTGAGTAAAGGAGATGCCAAGTTGAAATAAATAATAAACATGCAATATTTTAAGGACTTTTGAATTTTGCATGGTAATAAATATTAATGCAGCTTGTGACTTCCAAAGAAAATAGAAGGCACTTAATTCTGTTGTTGATACCAGGTACTGTGCGGGCTGATTTCCTGAGGTGAAAGTGAAAAATGCACTATTTGGACTTAAATTTAGATTTAATAAATAACTAATTTAGGATCTTGTTCTATATGCAAGGATATAATCATAAGACATTCGTTTTTAAAAAGGTTTCATTTATTCTTGTGAGCTTAATTATTGCAAGGAAACTGTGAGCAATTTGTTTTTTACCAGTGTCTGATTTCTGAGAATGGTTATTAAATATTAAATGGATGCATAATTCAGGCAATTAAGAAAGTAATCACACAAAGTAATGTAATGGAAGTTAATTATTACTGCATAAGCAAATAGTTCATTAATGCTAGTATGTTGCTATGGCTGCATTCTTAATACATGCAGAACTGAAGCATGAATCCTCTGTGTATTCAAGGAGGTAGTAGGAAGTGGGATGTTGCAGACAGAGCGCCACTAATGAAAAACAGAAGCAAATAAGGCCATATTGACCCTTGACTTGTCTAAATAGGGTGGGATCATCATTACTTAAGAGAGGTTTAGCAAAAACCATGGCTGCAATAACTGTTCATAATTTTTTTTTTTTTTTTTTTTTTGGTTTGTAACACAAACCATGACTTAAGGAGAATCCAAAAAGGAATCCAGCTTAAGACAAACATCACCAATTGTACTTCCTATTTTAAAAAAGTCACCCTTTTTGTTAAATAGCTAAAATTGTTATATATAACTTAAAAAGACTCCATAGTTTTTTTTTTTCCATAAAAGCATTAGAGCTGGTAAAAGACCTTATTTTGTCCTGCCACTCACCCCCAAGTGAAAATTCCGACATTTCTTTGCCAATGCTGTCTCCCTAAAGCATTATACTATATAAAGGCTATTTTATATTAATTCAACACATGTGGATTCCGGCACTCTCCAGACCTCGTGCTGCTGTGAGGCACCAAAGTGGCCAGACTGGGCCAGGCAAGGCAGAAAAGGAAAAGAGCAAACAATGGCAAGGATTCAGCCCAGAGCCTCCAGGCCCAAGCCAGGCCCACCTGCAGAGGAGAACATCTCCTTTAAGTGTTTACTTTTTGCCTACCCAGAACTACCCAGGGCTCACTGCCTTCTTGTAGCAACTGGCACTGCCTGCCCCCTCTCATCACAGAATTCTACACAGAGAAAGGCAGTTCTGTTAGGTCAGGTGCTCTCCCACCATGCTGCCTTAGGCGTTCAGGCATCACTCTCCTGAGGTCATTTGTTTGCCTGCTTCCAATGCCATTACCAAGCTCTACCAACCACCTCTCAGTCTGGGGCACAGTTGAAGTTTGGAGAAGTTGGCCCTCTCAAGGGGATGCTTCCAGCCGTTCAAAGACAGTCTCCTCTGTGTTTCTAGTACTGGGCTAGCCACTGAGGAAAACAGAAAAGATGTACAAGACTCCATCTTTGCGCAAAGAAAGGAGCTTTCAGTCCCCTTAGAAGAGTGGTTCTTTTAGCCTTTCTCGGATCATGAACTCGGGACACTCTGATGCATGTGGGCATTTATGGAAAAATTTGCATTCAATTTTAGAGGATTCATGGGATCCTTAATCCTATCCATGGACCTCAAATAGTGAACAATTAGGAAATAAACCTGTTAGACATATAGACTATAAATACAGCAGAAGGGCTGGTGGGATCTGAGGTAGTTTGGGGAACACTGATGGAACAAACGAGCCTTGAGCTTGCCTTTGAAGGATGGCTGGTATTTTGAAGCAGAAGGCAGAACAAATGAAGACGGGCAAAATTTCATTCATTCATTCATTCATTCATCCATTCAAGAAATATTAATTGAACGCCTACCTTGCGTAAACACTGAATTAGGCAATTAGGGAAAGATAAAGGTAAGACATGGTTCCCTGCCCTCAAAGAATTTACAGTCTAGGAAGTAGACTACATCAAACATACAAATAACTGTATTACCAGGCAGATTGTAATGATTCTGAGCAAAATCCAAAGGGCCAGCCATAGGAAAAAGACATTCACTTAGGGGGTTTCAAAATGCTTAATGTCAGAGACACATTTTAGCAATGTATTGAAGGCTGCATAGGATGTCAAACCTAAAAAGAGGAGGGAAGCAGACATGCCAGGAGGAAGCAGAGTCTGTCTTTTGTACGAGCAAAGGTTGGGACGTGGGGAAGTAGGTCATATGTTTGGGAAACATATGTTTAAATGTATGTTTAGCGTGAATAAATCATAGGTTATGAGTAAGGAAAGCGTTGGAAGGTTACTGGGGGCCAGATCGTGGAGGCCTTTAACTGTCAGTTAAAAGAGTTTGAGTAAATCATGGAGAATCATGAGTTTTACTTAATGTGGTGTTTTAGGAAGAGACATCTGGCTACAGTACTTGGGAAGCATTGGAGTGGGGCAGCCTTAGCAGTGTGGGGAGAACTTCCAGACAGCTGCAGCAATGCAGGGTGGGGGTGGGAGGCACAGAGCCTCAGAGCAGTCTTGTCAGTATATTTCTGAGGGAATTAAATGGTGAATGAGAGAAGGTGAGTAGTGAAGGGGGGTGTCATGGGAATTTCTAATCCACCTATTTTTTCTGTTCCTAAGATGGGACATGGCTCATGGAGGACTTTCCAAAGATCTTCATTTTTACTCACCAGAAGGAAGCAGACATGTTGCCATGACACGGGATTTCTATGGTACTTCTGTGCTCTTCCTCTGTAAGGACACTCCGAAGGTGCTCCTTACTTTAGAAGGACAGGGTGAGCAGGCCAGCTCTACCCTTTATGCCCCACAGCACTGCTTAGTATCTTCTCACTCAGAAAAGTGTTGGCCATATAACAATTGGTGTAGAAGTCCAGACTGTTTCCATAACTCTTTGACCTTTAAACCAAACTCTTACTTGGCTAAGAGTTAAGGCCAAGTTTCTCGAGTAGGGCTTGAAGTTCTCAGAATATGGTCTTCTTCCCCTTTCTCTGATTTGGGAACCAGCTGCTCTTTTCAGTTTTTTAAGTGGAATCTCCTACAATACCTCATTTGATCTTCATAGCAAATCTGAGAAATAAATTAGGAAGATATTGTTTCCATTTTGCAGTTGAAACTCAGAGGAGATAAATGCCTAGCTTAAGATAACAAATTAAAGAAACCCCACAATTGGAACTAGCTTTTCCAACTCAAGAGGTTGTTGATGTTCAAGATAGCCCTGAGTGAAAGGTAGCAGGAGCCTCGATTTCCAGGCTTCCTTTTGTAAGTCTAACATTTATGGGCCAAAGTCAAGTCAGGTTTGGAGAGAACATTTGGAACTTCGGGTTTTGGCTTTGTTTTAGGAAATAATTCAATTTTCCATTCAGCATTAGATCAGTTCTTTACTCTTACAGAGGCTTGTATTCCAATTCACATTCTATGCTGAGATATTTTTCTCACCTTAGGTAAGTCATATATCACTTCTGCATAGTTTCTTTATTTGGGAGCAATTATCTCGTTCCTTTCCAATTCATTGATGGCTTTAAATGTCAGAACTTATCCCAGCAATAAAGAGAGCACTTTGCTTGCTCATCTCTGTATCCTAGTTCCATTTAAAATCACAAGGCCAGTGGCTTGTTAAACTAACTCTAGAAGTCTCCAAAGAGTCTCAGAGGACTTTCCAAAATCTCACTGCTTTTTCTCACTGATGAGGTGAAGTTGTTATGAGATTAGACAATTTTATTGTTAACGCTTGGTACTGTTCTGTCTCATGCCACAAAGTCTCCTTTAATGCATACCTAATCAGAAGCTAATCAGTTTTTTTCACTTAACATTTCAAAATATTTAAACCCTGGAAAAATAAGCAGTTGCATCCCAGGTTGAAGATGTGTGTTGAACACTAAGGTGCTTTAATGGACCTGTTACAACATACTTCAGGGGGCTATGCCCTGGATTCCCTTTTGGCAACTTTCATTGTGATGAAGGTGGTAGGGGTGAGGGGCAGGGTTGAAAATCCCCATCTCATGTGAAGGCAGAGCTGGTCTGGATAGCCTCTCATTAGACAGGGTCTAAGCTGCCTTGGAATATCTCAGCTCTCATGCTGGTGCTCTCGTGTTAAACCCTCCATATCACCACAGTGGAAAAAAACATGCCTTATGGAGACTAATGACTAATTCCCTACATCATGTCTAATGTATCCCAGGGTGCTAACTTCAGCACACCTGCCTCCACTGCTGGTAAGGTAATGAGAGCGCTTGTGAGTTACTGGTCACTGACAACATTTATAATATTCTTCAACCTAACATTATTCCATAGGTCAGTGTGCAGTGTTCTCTAGGAGGGGGTGAATTCTGTCACCTGGAAGCCCCAGTTTTATGGGTGGTTGGTCAGTGAAGTGGTTCAAGACCCTTTCTAAGTGAAGTGGATGTGTTTGGAAAGGTTCTAGGTGTCCCATGATATCCTATTAATTTTTTCTTTTTTTTTTTTTTTTTTTACTAATTACATCATTAAGAGGTAATTATAGCACTCTGAGGCCAGAGGTTTTAAAATCATAGCTATCCAGGAAATTTGGCCCATAAAAAGGTATGCATTGGCCTGAATAACTGGGATGGTTGAGTGTAAGGGTGGGCCAGGGCAGGGAGCTTGGAAATACAGATTGCTTGGGTGTAGTTAGCACCTAATCCACTTGGTGGTTGTCTCCTTCTGGTTTGCTATGGAGTTTCAGTGTAGCTGCATTAGGGGTGCACTTCTCAATTTTAGAGAATCAAAAATTACTTAACTCACTCAGAGATGTATCTAGATTAATTATTTTCTTATATGTTCCCAAATCTTCTGCTGTTTTTGGTGAGTTCTTAGAAAACAGAGCTGACGTTCAGTTTAAAGCAAGAAAAGAAACATGAACTTCTTGAGCTCAGCATTTCAAAATAATGTAGATATCTTTTGACACCAAATAGCACAAAATTTATACAATGCAAGTGAGACACCGGTATGCCTGGATTCTCTTCAGAACCGCTCTTCAGGCTTTTTCTATTAATTCTATCTCCATCTCCCTTTGCATTTCTGCTATGAAGAATTAGAGTGAAGAGTTTATTGCCTCTTTTCCTGACAGGCTCCCTAGGAAAGGGGTTAAGAACATGGACTCTGGAGTCAGAATCCCTTGACTTGCTTCCTGGCACCAGTAGGGTAATCTCATATCTTAGTTATGGTAACAGTAATTGTATTATAAATGAACCCCAAGTTATCAGTGGCTTGACACAACAGAAGTCTATTTCTCTCTCAGGTGATGGGCAAGCTTCCATGTCGTATTTTAGAGATGAGACTTCTTCATCTTGTCGTCCTTCCATCCCCATGGAGCTCAGCATCTTCTGAGTTTGCTTCGTGTATAACCAGCAGACAAGCAGGGAGTGTGGAGAAGGCACAGTCACGAATGAACAGGATCGGAAGAGGCACACATCCTTTCTACTACATTCTATTGGTGAGAAATAGCCACCAGGCTCACCAATATGCAAGGGACGCTGGAAAATGTGATCCCTGGTGGGGCAGCTGCTTCCGGTAACAACTCACTGCTGTGGAAATGAAGCACTAACTTTGGTGAAAAGCTAGCTGTCCTTGCCACATGTGGGCAAGATACTTCATCTCTCTGTACCTCAAGTCAGTTTCCTCATCTGTAAAATAGAGACAAAATAGTGTCTACACCACAGGGTTGTTATATGGATTATATTAGATAATGTGTATAAAATATCTGGCATACAGAAAGCCAAATAAAAGTTAGCTACTGTTTAAATTATTCTTATTAATTTTCCCTCAAGTTACTTTATCTCTTCTCAACAGAATATTCATAATTAATATCTCACATTGCTCTAATTAAAATAACTGGCCAACCAATATGTGATAAGGCCCATGTTTGTTTTCTGAACAAAAGAGCATCTATTTGATGGGGCATAAAACTACCCAGTATGACAGTTAGACATTCCCCAAAGGATATGAAGCCTGCCTGTAAAATTATGACCCCTGCTCCATGCCTGCCTGTATGTTCTACACAGAAAAGGAAGAAAAGTTCTGAATTTCTCAAAGGGGATGACAGAAGAGCTCAAAATTTCAATGCCTATGCATCTTTTTGCAGTATTTATTTCCATACCATTTCCATTAGGAATTACAGGAAGCATCTGGCTTTGCTTCTATCTCTAACTGCACCTAAAAGACTTGAAAAGGACATTTTCAACCTTTGGTGTGATTCAGTTCTATTTCAATAAACTGCTTTGGGAACAGCAGCCAATTCAGTAATGCCAACTTTCCTTGCTGCTGAATTTCTCATGCTGAGTGCAGGAAACTTCCATGATTACCAACAGGAATCCTGGGAAAGTAAGAAGAAATTAATAAAGATAATCGAGGACCACTCATTTTTATTCATGGGAGGCTCTGCTGCTGATTAAGGTATTGCACTCTCTAAAGCGCTGCTTACTTTTATACAGTTCCTAAAACCAAACCCCATTAAGCCAAGCCAGGCCAAATCACACCATGCCTCTCCCAACACAACCCAGCTGGGCTAGAAAACTAGATGTCAGGACAGTATAACAGAATTCTCAAGCAATGGGCTCTGTTGGCCAAATGCTGGGGTTGGAATCCTGGCTTCTCTCCTAACTATGCTTCCATAACCTTGGGTAAGTTATTTAACCTTTCTAAGCCTTGGATTACTTATCTCTAAGTCAGGTTAAAAATTATACCTGCCTTATAGAGTTAGTTGATATGATTTATATGAAGTGCTTAGCATAGGTTCTGACTTACAAAAACAGCAAGTGCCTACTGAGTACATAGTATGTGCTTTGTTTTAAAAGCATTGTTTTAAGAGCTTTTCTTGATATACTTATTTAATCCTCATAACAACCCTATGGGGATAGATACTATAATTAGTCACATTTTGTAGATGAGGAAACTGAGGTGGAGAATGATTAAGGAGTCTTCCCAAGTTCACACAGGGTGGCGAGAGCAAATTCAAGCCCCTGCAGATTGGATGTAGAGTCTATGCTCTTAACATCTGTATTATGCTGCCTCTTCATAAAGGCTCAGAAATGTTATCCGTTACTTACACTTATTAAAAGGTAGAGTTTAAGAATTTAATTTACGGATTTTTGATAAGGTAGCTCTTAAATTGAAGTTATTACAGTATAAGAGCCTGGAAAAACTTGGCTTATCAGCCCCTATTGAATAAATGAATGAAAGAATGAATGAATGAAGGAATGAAAACAAATCTCGCATGATCTGAAGCCAGGGATGTGTCTCAGAACCTTACTCTGGAAATCACCATCAGTTAGAAGACATGCACATCGTGCCACCGTGGCATCACATTGAGCATAAAATGACAATTGCCACCATGCACTAGTTGCATTTTAGTCATGGGCACCTCCTTGCTGAGTCTTAGACCTCAGGTGGAGAAAGGCTGCCACCCCTGGAGAAGCACCCAGCATGAAGATCCTATGTCAGCAATGTGTATGCAAAAGTGCCAGAATCCAGTGCTGGTCTGTGTAAAACACATTTTTATCTGACTCTTGAAAGCCACATTTGGTGTTCCATTAGCAGCGTGTGGGAGGCACGGGTGTCCTCAGCATTACACTTATTGTTTAAGTATGACAGGTTATTACTTCAGTCAGAGGGGTAATGTAGATTGGGAAATAAAAGTAGGGCACAAACACAATTTTCTAGTTTTTGAGAAGCAATTATGAATAGATGAGAAGCCATAAAAATATTACACGTGGGAATGGCTCATCAGTAGGACTGAAAGGAGGCTGGAGCCCAGGCAGCCAACAGCAGGAATGGCTCAAAGCTGACAGGTCTACAGCCGGTTATTTAAAAATAGCAACGGTAATTCTGCAGGAAACAGAACAATGAAACCAAGAGTCACAGTGCTCAAAAAAGACATTGGCCCAATACAATGCTCTTTCATTTGGATAAGCTATTTTCATAGCAAACCCAAATTTCAAAATGTCAGTATGATAAATAGGAGAGTTCTGAAAGGATAAAGTCAAGGTGTTTTGTTTTAATACTTAAAGACTAAAAAAACAAATAAACAACTTACTTTTCTTTCTAAAAATCTTTTACAGCTTTAAGGAAAGAGGATATTCTCTGAAAAGAGACCTTGTTATATCTTGACTAGATGCTATTTTAATATATATAAGCATTAAATAGGTTTAGACTGATTGTGAGGGCCCTTTTTTCCCTCTACAATAGAATAAATATTGGTTAGAATTCAATAACCATGAAGACCTATATAAAAGTTTAAGGTATAATGTCTTCCTTTCATTTCCATTTTCTTCCAGATATGAGTTATCTTGGTATGACAAGATTAAATGAAGTCTTTAGGCTGGCTATGAACACTGATTTCAGAGTTAGCTAGACCTAGGTTTGAAAACCATCTCTGCTTATAGGCTGGTAGACTTTGTACAAGTTATTTAATATCTCCAAGGTTTCCTTTTCTTATTTCTAAAATGGGTATAAATACCATCTGCTGCATGGGATTATTCGAAGGCCTCAATTAAGGAATCCAAAGTACTTAGTATGAATCAAATGTATAGTAGCTGCTGTTGTGATTACTTTCACTGCCACTGCCTGTAATCTTGGGCAAGCTGTGTGATATTGGGTAAGTCATAATCTCTTTGGTTCTTGGATCTTTCCAGAGGAAGTGCTGGGCTCTAAGATCCCTTAGAGTCCTGGGATCTCATTTTATATGTATATATAAATGTATATATAGTCATCCTTCATAGAAATCTCCGTGTAACTTAAAACCAGAGGCCCAAACACGGTTTTCCAAGAGCAGCGTGGCTCTTAGGAATTAGGAATTTTCATCTCAATTGCTCTTTCTGCTAGGCAGAAATCCTCTTAAAACCAAACTCCATATCTGAGATTAGAAATGAGATCATAACTCATTTCAGGGATTAGGCAAATTGGCACAGCTGGCAAGAGCAGTTGGACTTTTTATACCAGCTCTGTCTTGGAGATACATTCTTATTTACTAATCATTTAAAAATAAAGGAAGATGTTTCAGGCACTGACTTGTTTAGCTCTAAATCTCCAGTTGAAAACACACCTAGAGTTAAATAGTACCCAGAGAGAAGCAGAGTGCAGTCCTAGCTCAACCTTCTCAGCCTTATTTGCTCTGTGATGGGAGAGAGAAAAGCCATCTATAAAGTTCTAAGTGAGTTAGAAAGTGGCGCAGCTGCAAGAGTCCAGGGCTGATTTCAGACTGTTTTTCGACATTGATTATCCCTGCCTTTGCTATTGAGTGTCATTCCCGTCAATGGAGGTGCAATAGGGCATTTAAGGGAGCATGGCGAAAAATAATACACAGAAGCACAAAGAAAATAGTAAAAGGAAATGCTCAGGAAAGGTTAAGCTAGCTTGGGGCACTTCGGTTGAAGGGCCAGGGTGGGAGTCCTGTCAAGGTGGGTAACCAGAGTGCCAGACCATGCCTCTGGCCAGCTCTTTCATTTGTCACAGAAAATCCAGGACTCATTTTCTATTTCCTGTCTTCTCATCCTCCCTTTTATGTTCAGGTAATGTTAATTATATTTGGAAACTTTTTTGCTTTAAATATCTTGAAAAAAAAATAAGATGCATGAAGATGTGGAAGACAGAGAATGAAACATTCATTAATAATAACAGTGTATTAGTTTTATATACTACTTAACATTTTACAACACATTCCTGTATATTTTATCCTTGTAGATCTTACAAATATGCTTTGAAGGTATTGTTATCTCCACTCTATGAGGTGGATGCACTGAGCTGCAAGTAACAGAAAACTCAATTTAAGATGTATTTAACAATAAGTAAGTGCATTCTTTCAGTTTTCAGAGCTTTGTGCAGATTTCAGGGTTGGTTGATACAGTGGCTCTACATTGTTATCAAGGACCTCAGGTATTTCTATCAAAGTGTATATTCTCATTGGCATCGTCTACATCCTCAGGCTGGTAGGAATATGGCTGCAGCAGTTCTGGACATCACAGCCAACCCCAAATATTTCCAAAAGAAAACAGATAATTTTTTTCTTGTGGCTCTCTCTCAGGAGTGGAAAAAAATTTTTTTTTTTTCTCAAAAGCTCTTTCACAAACCTCCCTTCATGCCCCATTGGCCAGAGTTGGATTGCATGCACATTCCTGAACACATCATTGGCAAGAGGGATGGGGTCACTTTTAGACCAGCCAGGCCTGTTCCTGGGGCTGGGAGCAGAGTAGGTGGTAAGGGGTGTCAGTCAGGGTCCCTGAGGCACATGGCTGCATGGGGGAGAGGTGAGGATGCCAGATCAGAATCAGGTTTGTGTTTAAAAAGGAAGAAGCGGGGAACAGATACAGGGTAGGCATCTAACAGTGTCCACTATGCCCAAACTATAGGACAGGAAACAGATTTATGGTAAAGGGATTGCCTAAGAAGTGGCAGACTCATGGTTGATAAAATTGTGGGTTTTTAAATAAAAAAGTGTGTGGAATATTTACAGAGCTTAGAACATACTGGCTGGAAGAGACTTTAAACATCATCGAGCCCAGCCCCTTTGTCCTTCCTAGTACTGAGAGCATGGGCCCAGCTATTTCTAGAACCTCAGTCAAAAGAGCTTACTAAGGTATAGCTCCAAATTGAACTCAGCCCCCAAATCTGTTGGTTTTCCCTTTGAAAAACAAAATGTGCCCCACAAAATTTTTGCATGGTAGGGGAGCAGACCAGAATATGCATACATCCGATGGACAGAGGCTGGCTTGAGAAAGAGAAAGGGGGGTGGAAGGGGAGGGAGAGAAGGGGAAGGAAGGAAGGAAGATGGAGAGATGGGGCCTCCCAATTAGAAAAATCCCTCCTGCTACCTAAGTAAAAGTGTGTGGGAGGGGCAGATTGAGACAGGAGCATATCTCTAGCTGAGTGTCTCCCATGAAAAGGGGGGCAGGAATGGGCAGCCCCTCCTTACACTGAGCAGCCTTCCCATCCACCCACGCCCAGTTGGGTAAGCCCCTCTGGCCCCCTTCCTGCTTCTTTATTTCCTACAGTCGGCTCTGTCTTTTATGCCCCCGCACCTCCCCTACCCGTACCCCCCACCCTCAAGTTCTGCTTTTCTTGTATGATCATTAGGTCCAGATGTCGAGGCATTCAATTTCATCTGGTTTTACCTTGTTGAACCTAGAGTAGGGGGTGGGAATCATTATCAGGTTCTGCGAGTACAAGATCAAAAATAGTGGTATTGCCTGTTCTAGCCTCTTCAAGATAAACCTTTCTCCTGCAAACATTGACTGATCACACGTAGCACAATTCTGGTATGTTAGTATGCTAGCTGAGTCTTTGTCTCTTTGTTCAACCTTATCAAGTATTCCTAAGATTGTCCACCTTTTAGCATAATTGTAGAACATCTTAATGCTAAAACAGCCACTTTCTCCCACCTTATCAAAGACATTTTTATCCACGTTTGGCAGGGGCAAGGGCTTCCACGGGCGCAGATATGAGCCTTATCACTGAGAGTGATGCACAGTGTCACGGCTTTTGGTCACAGCATCCCTGGCTAGGCTACCACCGCTGTCCCCAGCCAATCTCAACTCTAACCTTTGGCCTTGCACCTCTCGCTCCAAGATTCAAAGTCTGGATGGAAGTGTCTGTTTGGCTGAGCCTTGGTCAAATGTTCTTGCTCTTGTGTGTGTGGAAGGGGACAGGGGTAGGGAGGGGAAGAGAGAAGAAGGACATTCCTGCTTTCATTTTTGGAGCAGGAGGAAGTGCCCTACCTCCCACCACAACTAACCCAGCATAGAATTTAGCTGTTGGGGATTCAGATGTTGGGCAGCCAAAAAATGACAACTGTCTATAACACTGGGGCATGCCTTGCAGGGGTTTCTGGAGTGGAGAAAAAGGCTCAGATGCTGCCAGAAGGGAAGAATCAAGTTAAAGAAAATACACTGGTTAGCAGAGCAAATCAGACACTAGTGAGCAAATAATCAAATATTCTTGAGAATCTCTATGGCAGTGGTTCTCAAGCTTTGGGGAGCAACAGAATTGGGGCAAACACTTACTAAAAATACAAGTTTCTGAATCTCATGCCAGACCCGTGGACTCAGACTCCTCTGGGGATGGGGACCTCCTCTGAGAAACCCTGCTATGTGGGGGCTGGGAGCTGTGATCAGCCTAACAACAAAATAGCTGAGATTAAGTCAAGCCTTGTAGCCTAAGGATGTTATCCAAATGATCTCATTTCAACCTCATAATCTACAAGGTAGTACTGCTTTTAGGCTCATTTTACAGATGCCCTCCAGAGATGTTAAATGACTTCCCTGAGATCACAAGGCTGATAAGCGGTGAGTACAGAGGTTGCACCCCACACTTTACTCCTGGGTCTGCGCAGAAGTCTCCTTGATAAGGACAAAAATCCAAATTTGTGGCCATGGGTCTTACTGCAGCTTGTGGATCCTGGGAATTGGTCCCATGGAGAATACAGAAAGAGAAAGATAATGTTCACATCCATAGAGGATGGGAAGCTTACAGATGAAAACACTAATGTAATTTTCATGGCTAATATGTCTGTGCCTTTTCCATTGACATTCTAAAATTGGTCCAATAATCTTGGAATGAGAGAAAAGAGGGAGAGGGTGGATTCTGTATAACATTAGCTAAAATCATATTGTCTCAGTTTCTTTATTTTTATGGGGATAAAATTATCTGTGATTCTAGAATCCATTCCAGGGTTCAACTAATTGCAACCTCAGACACCTGGATTTATTCTCCCTGCTTTCATATGGAATTAAAAAAAAAGAGACAAATGATAACATGACAACTAATGAATAAGAATTCTGTTTTCAAAAAATTACCTTCTAGAACTTGTTCTCATATCAGTGCACACTGAACTCAGTATCTTCTGCCTTCTTTATTTGTGTCTGTTCCAACCCAGCTCTTGAAGTGCTTGAGTCGACAAAGCCCTAAGACCAAAGAACACTCAAGGCAGGGAGTCAGTCATGGGTTTATTAGGACTTAGAAACAAGAGAAAATTCTTCCCAGGGGTGGCCAGACAGAAAATGGAAGTCAGCGCTCTGCAAAGGTGAGGGTGCCAAGGGAGAGCTTATGAGGGTTTAGGACAGACATTCCATGGGGTATGAGAACAGTTTCAGCAGGGTCTCATGACACAGGGGTCTGGAGATTTGTTACCAACTGTGGTCATGGGTGAGGATTCTCAATGCTTGGTTTATGGTACCATCTCTATGTACTTTCTTCTCTGAGGAGGTCTGATGACCTTCAGCTTCTGTCCTGGTCACGCAGGCTGCTACGTGCTATGGGGCTTAACTCCCATTAGGGAGGGGGAGCCCGGGCCCCAGGTCCTCACTCTGTCCAAAATATACCACCAGTGAGACCTGACATTTGGAAAGAAGATCCCGCAAAGTGCAAACCACATTGAAGTTTGAGTGCACTGTGCTGAATTTATTAAAGAATGAAAGTAGCTTGAAACCCAAAGACTTAATTTTAATTGACCAGAAAAATTTAACTGAAGAGAAAATCCCATTTGTTGAAAATCCTTTCTTCCCCCCACAATATAGTTTATGAATCTGAGGGGATGGGAGGTGGGGGAGGGGGCTCCAGAAGGCAGGATTGGGGCTGGGGGTGGGGTGAGGCGCAGCCTCTGTAATGCACACGCTTTTGAGAGGAAAGGAATAACCAAGTGTTCTATACATAACAAAAGATATCAGTCAACTTGATAAGTTTGGATTCAGCATAATAAGAAAGAAAGGAGTTTCAGAGAAAGAAGAGCAGCTTGCAGCCGGTCTGAGTGGTGGGTCCATTGGGAGGCAGAGACATGTTCAGAAGTCTTTTTGTACCCATGATCCTTTGATCCTTTATTTTTATAGGAGATTAGACAGTAATTTTTCTACTCACCTACAGAAAGATTCCTAAGAGGAGCCCAGAAATGGCCTGGGATTATGGTGAATTTATAAAGCTGGCAGAGAGCATATATAAAGGTGTTTTCCTTTGCCTTACTTTATATATCATTTTCCATTTTAAAAACTACATTTAAAAAAGCAAACATTTTCTTTTCTTTTTTATCCTGTATCCTTAAGAAGTGTTAGAAAAGATATTGTGAATCTTGTCTAATAGATGGGGAGGTAGGGGTGTCTTCTGGGTCCACTCAGCTAGGATCATACAGAGGTAACACAGTCAAAACTTAAAGGTTCTTTGCTGAATCTCCCTCACTCCCCACCCCAGATATCTTCTCCATTAAGTGACTCCACCTTTGCATCCATCATTGGCAACGTGGCCTCATATGATTTTCAGCTTGAAGTCCCACACCATCCCCATCTCCACTGCACATAATGTCTTGGTCAAGAAAATTGATTTTGATAATGCCATCTCTTGTAAGAGGAATTGTAAAAACAGGCAATTTCACTGGAGAAAAATAAGCAATAAAGGCAAATATGGAATTTTCATAGAAATTCTTGAGTGTGACAGGTGCTTTGTGCTGGTCCTCCATTTGCAAGGCAAGTTGGCCCTTTGAGTGTGTCTCAAGACATCCATTGGATTTTACTGTCTATCTCAGTGGGAGTTTTTGAGATGTAGAAGAGAAAAGAGTCTTGCTGACCTTTAAAAAGCAGCTGATCCATTTGTAGTATCTACTGTCGACTTCCCGGTTACTTCAATATTTCAGTGGAGGTTTTTAATAGAAAGGAGGTTCAGGAGCCACACATCTTATTTCTACTTGACCATTGGGACTTCCCATTTTTCACCGTTTGGGAGGTATTATAAATGTTCTTTAGTGTCACTTTACTACATGGCAATCAAATAATAAAACTTGTTCAGAGGAGGGCAGAAAGTGGTAGCAGTGCAGGAACTAGTTGATGTGGAACAAAAGAGCTAGTAAAAAAAGTAGTTTTTTTCTATGAAGTTAAAATAGCCAAGTGAGTCTATGAACTCATTGTTTTTCACAATCTACAAATGGTTGACTTTTATCTGAGAAGGGAACCTCTCTCTTTACAGATGTAGGACAATGCTGAGGGAAAGGCTGCTCGTGTCCTCTTGGCTGGGATAAAAGTTGTTTCACACCCATATTGGAAAGTTCTGTGAAACAAAAAAACAAACATTTTTTGCTAAAAGTACTTTTTGTGCTTTGGTTTCAATGAAATAACTCTAAGGATTTCTGTGTTGGGCCAAGAAGCGCAAATGGGAGAGAGAGAAGGAGCTGTTTACACTGGGGGGACGCCAGACCTGTTTCCCTTGATGATCACAGATGGGATAGCCATAATTTATGAATAATTGCAAAGATAACACCACTAAAACCTTGAAAAGTAACTACAACCAGGTGGTGGGATGTTGTAACCATCCAAAGGAGATAGGATCTGCCAACCCAAAGAATGGAGAGGAAGGGGAATATTGGAAAGATTTCATGAAGGTAAAATTGGCAGTATTTGGAAAGAGACTAAAATGCTAGGTGAAGGGGTTATGGAAGATTTAAACATAATCCTGGGATTCAATTTTTTTCTTTAGTTGGGAGTCTATAATTAGGCAGCATTGCCAAGAGTGATGGGTAAACAAAGATGAATTTGGTGTTCGATAGCAATTGTGATTCACTGTGAGCCAGTCTTGAAAACCACATGGTAGAAACACATGAAGAACACAAACACAATACAGATCTGTGTGTATCTATGTCTATTTCTAGACTACTTGTAGCTCTTCTGGAGTGGTTTATTTTGGGGTGGGATACAAAAGCCATACCAGCCACAGATAGAGTTAAACAGTGCAGCATATTTTGAAAATGTTTCCCAGATGATTTAGCAAAGCCACAAAAATGTACTGAGAGAGGAATAAGAAACATATATTGATCAACAAAAATGTTATTGAATGTATTGAGCCAGTAAAGAGTTATATTAGAAGCAAAATCAGAAAGATCTCAGTGCATCAATGTCTTTTGCGAATTGTATTATTTTGAATCCAAGTTATTTGAAAAAAAATTCTTGATTACTTTTACTCCACTGCCAGGAAAGAGAATATTCCTCAACTTTGTTCACCCACTATTAAGAACACCAGCTTTATATAGTAAAAAATAAGTATGTGAAAGTTCCAGAATATATCTTAGCATAAAGTTAGCACTTTGTAAATGTGAATGTGTTGAATCTAAAATTAAATGAGATTCCCTCACAGTATGAGTTTTGTTGCTAAGTAATTTTATCCTTTCAGTTGAATTTGTATAAATAGATAATTCTTCTCTGTCTCTATCTCTCTTCTTCCTTTCTTAAAAGAACCACCTACCTTCATTTCCTCACTTCCTTCCAATTACTGCAAGCTGGCTTTACCCACCCACCTTCCACCGAAACTAACCTGGAAGAAGTTACTAACTGGCAAAGTCAAGGACATTTTCAGTTCCCATTTCCCCAGACCTTGCTGGAATATTTGACACTATTCTTTCTTTATTGAATCTGTATTCACCTTTGCTTTCCAGACATCTCTCTCTCTCTCCCAATGTCCCCCCAAACTTTCCGAATCTAACTTTCTCAGCTACCTCCGAAGGTTCCACTTCCCCTCCCCATCCTTAAATACTGCAGTCCCTTATGGCTCTATCCTTCCACCCTCTGTCCCACTCTCTTCTCCCTTTTTACATTGTCTTTCAGCATGAAAACACATCCATGGTATATGCAGCTGGGACTCCTCTTGAGTCCTCTGGACATCTCCGCTTGAACTACCCATGGAGAATCCAATATTACCATGTCCAAAACATAACTCATTTTGATCCTCCACTTCACAGACTCCTCCCTCTATATTCCCTATCTTGGTGAATGATAATACCATCTGCCCAGTTGCCAAGACTGTAAATCTGAGAGTCCTCCTTCACTCTTTCCTCATGCCCAAACTCTACGTGCTTGTCAGCCCCCAACTCTCCTTAACTCCACTCGATGATCTGTCATTAAAAACTCTCCACTTCCACCATTACTGTTTAAGCTCAGGCCCTCATTATTGCAACCACTTCCACCCTCTTGCCTCTGTCTGGCCATTCATTCATTAATTCATTCACAAAACAATTATGGAGTGCCTGCTGAGAACCAGACCTGGTGCTGGACATGCAGATACAGAGGCCAATATAGCAAACATGGGCCCTGCTCTCAAGGAGCCTATGCTAGAGCCTCAGTGATGACCCTAAAATCCAAATCTGATCATGCATTGCTTGTTCACTGTCCTTTCAACAGGCTCTTCAAGCTTCAGGATCATGTCTTGCTTTCTTAGAATGGTTTTAAATGGCTTGTGAAACAGACTCGGCTTGCTGCTTCTCCAGGGGAACTTGATTGCACCTGGGCACGTGGCCACCCAGAATGCAAGACAGCATCTTCTAGTCTCCTGTGCAACCAGGGGTGGTGGCCACGTGGCTCAATCCCGACCAAGGAAATGTAAGGCTTCTTGAAACAAGTTAACTCAGTTGGGGAGGGGGGTGCAATTTATTCTTTATTCTTCCATCCTGCTGCACAAATGTGATGACTGGAGTCCAGCAGCAGCCATCTGGGACAATGAGGATATTTCGAGAATGAAAGGGATGTGTACTAGGATGGCGAAACAGAAAGACAGGAGCCTGGGTCCCTGATGAAACTATAAATGTGGAGCCCCATACCAGCCTTGGAATGCATATACCACGTCTTTTATGAAAGAGGATTTCTTTTTATATTGTCTAAGCTTCTTTATCTTGGTGTTTTATATTATGTACATTGAACCTAATCCTAATAAATAAGACTTAGAAGGCTCCCTACAATGTGAGCCTTTCTTACCTCTCTGGAGTTACCTTATCTCACTCCCTACACAGAAGTACTGGGTCCCCCAAACTTGATCTCTCTCTCTCTCTCTCTCCCTGTCCCTTCACCTCTACCCCTTTCTTAGTCTAATTCTTACTGGTTTGGTTCAAGCAAGTGTCCTCCTTACCCCTTCCCACCTGATTCAGGTGTCCCTCTGAAGTGCTCCTTATATACTCTGTGCATAAGGTCTTTTTAAATCACATACATATTAAAATTCTTGTTTTCTTATCCAAGTTCTCTATTAGACTGTAAGCTCCTTGAGAGCAGGGGTATGTTAGGTACCTGTTTGAATGAACGCTTGCACTCTAACTTCTCCCACCTTTCCTGCCAATTTCATTTCAAGTCAATGGAAGAAGAGATTTGAGCTAACACAGTTTAATGATTTGACTAAGGATGACCATAGAATTAATTTGTCTGTTTACTCCTTTTCCTTTCCCCTCACATGTGCATGTGTGTATGGGGGATGGGGGTGAGTAAGTGGGAGAGATAAAGCCTTTTTTAAAAGCTGGAAAGAATGAAGAAAAATGAACAAAGTTCCTGAGGAACCTGTGGGACACCATCAAGCATAGCAATATATGCACCATGGGATTCCAAGGAGAAGAAAGAAAGAATGGGCAGAGAGAATATTCAAAGATGTAATGGCAGAAAACTTCCCAAATCTAACAAAAGACATGAATATGCACATCCAAATGCTCAACAAACTCCAAACGGAAAAAATCCAAATAGACCCATGCTGTGCCATGTGATAATCAAACTGTCAAGTGCCAAAGATAAAGAGAAAATTCTAAAAGCTACACAAAGAAGCAACATGTTACATACAAGGGCACCTCAATAAGATTAAGTGCTGATTTCTCATTGGAAACAACGGACACAAGAAGGCCATGGGATGATATATTTAAAGTGCTAAAAGCAAAAAATTTGCCAAGAAATCTGTATCCAGTAAAACTCTCTTTCAAAACCAAGGGAGAGATGAAGACATTCCCAGATTAACCAAAGCTGAGGGAATTAAGAGATGCTAAAGAGAGTTCTGCAGATTGAAAGAAAAGGATAATAGACAATATATCAAAGCCGCATGAAGAAATAAAGATCTTTGGTGAGGGTAAGGACATGACTAAATATAAATGCCAGTAGTATTGTATTTTGTAAAAGTGGTTTGTAACTCCTCTTTTACTTCCCACAGGCTCTAAAAGGCAAATGTATAAAATGTAACGAGAAATCAGTAGTTTTAGACTCATAATGCATAAACATAATTTGTGACAAGAACTACATAAAGGTGGGGAGACAGTATAGGAATATAGTTTACATATATTATTGAAATTAAGTTGGTATCAAAGCAAAGGAGATTGTTAAAGATTTTTGATTTTAAATTTAAGCCCTCTGGTGACTCTGAAAATACTGGAGAATATGCAAACTCATAGAGACAGGTTGCCAGGGGTGGGGGTGGGGAGTGGGCAGGAGGAATGGAGAGTTAATGAATAATGGGTGTAGGGTTTCTGTTTGGGGATATGGGAAAGTTTTAATTTTGGTTTTAGTTTTAGCGTTTAGTAATAGAAGGTGGTGGAGGTACTGCAACATTGAGAATATGATTAATCCCATTCAATGGTATGTTTGGGAGTGGTTGAGATGGGAAAACTTATGTTGTATATGCCCCCTTTTTGAAAAATGCCAAAATGCATTTTGAAAAATGCCAGAAATGGATTGGCTTTTATAAAGGGGGATTATTTGGTTACAAAGTTGCAGTTTGAAGGCCATGAAAATGTCCAAATGAAGGCATCAACACAATATACCTTCACCGAAGGAAGGCCAATGGCATCCAGAAAACCTCTGTTAGCTGGGAAGGCATGTGGCTGGCGTCTGCTGATCCCAGGTTGTGATGCTCCTGTGCATTCTTCAAAGTGTCTCTCTTGTCTGCAGCACCTCCTTCTGTCTGTGAACTTTTTTATAGGACTCCAGTGATTCAATTAAGACCCACCCTGAAAGGGTGAGGTAACACCTCCATGGAAATTATCCAATCAAAGGTCTTGCCCACAGTTGATTGAGTCACATCTCCATGGAAAAACTCAATCAAAGGATTCCAACCTAATCGACACTGATACACCTGCCCCCACAAGATTGCATCAAAGAATGTGACATTTGGGGGGACATGATACATCCAAACTGGCACACCGCCTCCCCTCCCCCACCAAAAAAAAAAGAAAGAGCAGCCAAGGAGACAATGACAATTAGATGCAATGCACAATACTGGATGGGATCTAGCAAGTGAGGAGAAAAAGCCCAAAGGGATATTAATGGGACATGTGAAAAAAGTGAAATATAGACTCTATGCTTTATACCCATGTTAAATTTCTTGAACTTGATAATAGCAGTTGAGGTGGTTGCATAAGTGAATATCCTTATTCTTCAGAAATGTACGTGGCAGTATTAAGTGTTCAAGTAGCACGATATATTCAACCCACATTCAAGTGTTTAGAAAGTGGAGTCTTTGTATGGAGTTGTATTATTTTTGTAACTGTCCTGCAATTTTGAAAGTATTTCAAAATTAAAAGTTAAAACACAAAAAATATCTATTAAGACTGATTTCCTGGAAGATGAAGTACCTATACTTTCCCTATTCCTCCCACTTAATACACCTAAAAACGCTGGACATTATATAAAAACCAAACATAAGAAGACTCTTAAAGGTGGAGAGGGGAAGGCAGACCAACTCGGGACTTTGGGACCCAAGGAACAATATGGTGGTAAGTCCCCTGGGTTTTCTTTTTGCCTTATTGGGTTCTAGTCTTGGAACTGAAGAAGCCAGCAACCCCAAAATGCCCAGGGGTACAGCAAAGACAGCCCCCAACAAAATCCTACTCTCACAAGCCAAAGGACCAGGAAAGAAGCAGCCTAGCAAGACAGAAAATTTTTAAACAATAGCCACTATACTCCAGTCAAACCACACTGACACGACTGTGGCCCCATCCACATCATGAAAGGTCAGGTAGGGAGGCTAGACTTTCACCCACCTGAGGCTGTAACAAGGCACTCCCAACCCACTCCCCTCTACTGGGTGGTGGGTTGTTGGAGAAGGGCAAGTAGGGAGCCAGGATTTTGTCCCTGCCAGCCCATCACACAGTTTCCTCCACCACCCCAGCATCAGTATTGACCATGTGGGGAGCCTGGACTTCCACTCCCACCCACAGTAACAAGGCAACCCTCCCCTCCCCACTGGGATGGTATCGGAGGAGGCCTAGGGGAGAGTTAGGACTTTCACCATCACCTGGCGGTAATGAGGCCATTCCTACTGCAGTGTCAGTGGAGAGTTATGGGGAGTTGGTGCTCCCACCCCCACCCAGTGGTTGTGAGGAGCTCCTACTCCTTGGGTGTCAACAGAGGCCTGGGGGTAACCTGGACTTCTACATCTGCTTGACAATAATGTGGCAGCTACCCACCTCCCTCTGCTAGAGAGATGTCAGTAACAGTCAGCTAAAATGAAGGTTTAAATAAGATCCATAATATGAAGATGACCAGGTTTAATTGAAAATGGCCAGGTTTTAATTGAAAATCACTTGTTATACCAAGGATCAGAAGCTCTCAAGCTGAATGAGAAAAAGAAAATAAATAGATGCTGTGCTGGTTTTCTGGGGTCTATCACTGTAATTTTGTGTAGATTACCTCAAACTAACAGAGGTTTGTTGAAATTTATTGACTCACAATTCTGGAGGCCAGAAATCTGAAATCAAGGTGTTGGAAAGGCCCCACTTCTTCCAAAGGCCCTAGAGGGGATTCCATTCCTTTCCTCTTCCAGCTTCTGGTGCCTGCAGGTGTTCCTTGGCTTGTGGCTGCATTGCTCCCATCTCTGCCTCCAACGCTCCCATCTCTCCCTCCTCCTCTTTGTGCTTCTTATAAGGACACCAATTATCAAATTTAGGCCCCACCCAGATAATCCAGGATGATCTCCTCATCTCAGACTCATTAATTACTTCTGCAAAGACCCTTTTCCCAAACAAGGCAGCATTCACAGGTGATTTACAGGGAGTAGGATACAGGCATATCTTTTGGGGGCTACTATTCAATCCCCTACAGATATTGAAACTGTGACAGAGATGTTTGAATGATCAGACAAAACTGCAAATATATGAGGCAAAACATTTGGAACTGAAAGGAACAATAAATAAATCAACAGAGTCAATTCTCTTCAAATTGATACACAATTTTGCTGTAGTTCCTATCTAAATCTCAACAAGACAGTTTGTAGATATAGACAAGGTTATCCCAAAATTTATATGAAAAGGCAAATCAACTAGAATAGTTAAATCATTTTTGAAAGAAAGAATACTCCAAAAAAATAATTTCAAAAACTATATTATATAGTTACAGTAATGAAGATTATGTGGTATTGGCAGAGGGATAGACAATGGAACAGAACAGAGAACCCAGAAATAGCCTCACACAAGTATACTCAATTGATTTTTGACAAGAGTACAAAAGCATTCCAGCAGAAGAAAGATAACCTTTTCAACAAATGATGCTGGAGCAATTATACATCACAGACAAAACAAAAAACAAAACAAA
This sequence comes from Choloepus didactylus, assembly GCF_015220235.1. Taxonomy (NCBI): domain Eukaryota; kingdom Metazoa; phylum Chordata; class Mammalia; order Pilosa; family Megalonychidae; genus Choloepus; species Choloepus didactylus. Next base: position 65,121,482 of record NC_051315.1, on the reverse strand, counting down.
CAACCCAAAACCAAACCAAACCAAAGCAAAACAAAAAACAAGAACCTTAATCTATATCTCACACCTTGTACAAGAATGAACTCAAAATGGTCATGGACTTAAATATAACATGTAAAACTTTAAAACTTTTAGAAAAACAACAAATGAGAAAATCTTTGGGATGTAGAGCTGGATAAAGAGTTCTTAGATTTGACACCCAAAGCATGAGAATGTAAATGAAATGAAAGCTTTAAATTTTAATGGAGTCCAATTAAAATGAAAAATTGAATAATTGGATTTCACCCCCCAAAAATTTTGCTCTGAGTAAGAAGAGCCTGTTAACAGGATGAAAGGCAAGCTACAGAGTGAGGGAAAATATGTGCAATTGCATATTTCACAAAGGACGAGTATTTAAAATACATTAAAAACCTCTCAAAAAGGAGAGGATCTAAGATGGTGGCATAGAGAGGAGTGAAAGCTAAGTAGTCCCCCTGGAACAACTAAAAAAAACCCAGAAACAACTTGTAAATAATCCGGAATAACTGCAGGGGGACAAACATGACCATCCACTCATCATACACCAACCTGAATTGGGAGGAATGCCTGAGATCACAGCATAAAATCTGTAAGTAAAAACTGCAGATCTAAATCGGGAGACCCCTCACCCACAGCATGAGCTGCAAAGCCTCATGATGCCAGAGAGAAGCTTTCTCCCAGCAAGCAAATATAGCTCAGCTGAGCTCCAACTGGGGTTTTAATTAGCGAGTGTGCACTGCTCACTACGAAGTACGAATCCCCAACAAGTAGACAGAGTCTTTGGTTGACAACTGACCTTGGAGAGCCAGAGGGTTGCCTCGGACTAGCTCTGTTCCTTTTTCGACTCAGTGGAGAAAGCCTCAGCCATTTTCAGTTCCCAGTTCTGTGACCCAGACAAGGGTATAGCACAGGTAGAGAGAGACCACTGAAATGCTAATGACCTCCCCCCCCAGGGCGTCTATCTCCTCTAAGAGGAAAGGGGTGGGGCCCAGCTCTACTACCTGCCTTTCATTCAGAACTTACACCAGTCAAGAATTATAGGCTAATAGGCGCCACCTGCTGGGCAGAAAAGCACAGTGACCGGAGGCAGCAGATGGTGTACCAATTTTCTAAAACACACCCTCAGGTAAACCAGATACTGAATATTTCTTCCTTCTGGGACCTTAGCACATTCTGGTCTGAGGAGGCCTGATTGGGGTAACCAAGGAAACCATGTCTAGACAACAGAAAACTACAACCTACACCAAGAAAAATAAGGTTATGGCCCAGTCAGGGGAACAAACTTGCACTTCAACTGTGATGTAGGAATTGAAACAACTAATGATAAGTGAATTCAAAAAGTTTAGGGAAGATATGGCAAAAGAGATGAACCGTATAATGAAAACACAGGACATACATCAGGTACAAATTGAAAGTTCAAAAAACCAACTGGCGGAGTCTATGGAAATGAAAGGCACAACACAAGAGATGAAAGACACACTGGAAACATACAACAGCAGATCTCAAGAGGCAGAAGAAAACATTCAGGAACTGGAGAACAAGGCACCTGAAAGCCTACACACAAAAGAACAGATAGAGAAAAGAATGGAAAAATACGAGCAATGTCTCCGGGAACTTAAAGACAAAATGAAAAGCAGGAATTTATGTGTCATTGGTATTCCAGAAGGAGAAGAGAAGGGAAAAGGGGAAAAAAAATAATGGAGGAAATAATCAATGAAAATTTCCCATCTCTTATGAAAGACATAAAATTACGGATCCAAGAAGTGCAGCGTACCCCAAACAGAATAGATCTGAATAGGCCTATGCCAAGACACTTAATAATAAGATTATCAACCATCAAAGATAAAGAGAGAATCCTGAAAGCAGCAAGAGAGAAACAATCTATCACATACAAAGGAAGCTTGATAAGACTATGTGTGGATTTCTCAATAGAAACCATGGAGGCAAGAATCCTATATCTGGCAAAACTATCCTTCAGATGTGAGGGAAAGCTTAAAATGTTCTCTGACAAATGACAATGACAGAGTTTGTGAACAAGATACCTGCTCTACAGGAAACACTAAAGGAAGCACTGCAGATAGAAAGGAAAAGACAGGAGTGAGAGGTTTGGAAAACAATTTTAGGAGATAGTAGCCCAGCAATGTAAGTACAGTGAACAAAGATGACTGTGAATATGGTTGAAAGAGGAAGGCTGGGACCATGTGGGACACCAGAACAAAAGATGAATGATAAAGACTGGGACTGTGTAACTCAAGGAAACCTAGGATGCTCAACGATTGTAATAAAAGGTACAAATATGTTTTTACATGAGGTAGAACAAATGAATGTCAACATTGCAAGGTGTTAAAAATAGGGTGGGATTGGGGGGAAAATACAATCAATGCAAACTAGAGGATAGAATTAGCAGAAACATTGTATTATGCTTCCTTTAATGTAACAAAAGCAATACACCAAAGCTAAATGCATATGGGGGTGGGGTGGGGAATAGGGGAAGGGTATGGGACTCCAGGCATTGGTGATGTTGTCTGACTCTTTATTCTACTTTAGGTTAATGCTATCTTTCCTTTTGTCACCTTCTAGCTATCAAGTTTTTTTGTTTGTTTGATTTTCTCTGTTTCTCTTGCCTTTTTCTTTTGCCTCTCTGCCTTCTTTGACTCTTCCTCCATCTTTGTGGAAGAAATGTCCTTATATGGAGAGTGGCGATGGTGCTCAATACATAAATACGTGACTTTATAGGAACCAACAATTGTTTACTTAGGACGGAATGTATAGTGTTTGAATAAAACCATCTTAAAAGAAATGGGTTGATGAAGAAACCTTGAGGGCACTATATTGAGTGAAATAAGACAGACACATAAAGGCAAATATTGCAGGGTCTCACTGATACGAACTAATTATAATATGTAAACTCATAGACATGAAATATAAGTTACCAGGATATAGAATGAGGCTAAACAATGGGGAGTGGTTGCTTATTATGAACAGAAGGTTCAACTTGGCTGAACTTAAATATTTGGAAATGGACAGGGGTGATGGTAGCATGTAATGAGAATAACTAACAGCACTAAAAGGTGTGTGAAGGTGGTGGAAAGGGTAAGCTCAGAGTCACGCATGTCACCAGAAGGACAGTTGGAGGTTAAAAGATGGGAATATATAAAACAGTGAATCTTGTGGTGGACAATGTCTGTGATTAACTATACAAATATTAGAAATCTCTCTCACGAACTAGAACAAATATATGTCACTATAACTAGAGGTTAATAATAGAGATGCATATAGGAAAAAAATATATACCTATTGCAAACTATATACTACAGTTAGTAGTATTTTAACATTCTTTCATCAACAGTAACAAATGTACTATACCAAAACTATGAATCAATAATGGAGGGGGGGTGTGGTTAGGGGTATGGGAGGATCTGAATTTCCTTTTTTTTGTCTTTGTTTCTTTTCTGGAGTAGTGAAAATGTTCTAAAAATTGAAAAAAAAATAATTGTGTTGATGGATGCACAGTTGTATGGCGGTGCTGTAGGCAACTGATTGTACACTTTGGATCTTCGGATAGTTGTATGGTATCTGAACAATCTCAATAAAAATAAATAAATTAATTAATTTAAAAAAACTCTCAAAAAAACTCAACAGTGAAAAACAATACAATTAGAAAATGGGCAAAAGACACAAAGAGACATTTCACTGAAGTAGATATACAGAGGGTGTAAAAGCACTTGAAAAGGTATTCCACATCATTAGCCATTAGGGAAATGCAAATGAAAACCACAATGAGATATCACTGCAGACGTATTGGAATGGTTAAAATTAAGAAAAAAAAAATTGCCAACAGCAAATACTGGTGAAAAGGAGGAGAATTTGGATCACTCATACATTGCTTTTGGGAAGGTAAATGGTATAGTCACTGTGGAAAACAGTCTAGCAGTTTCTTAAAAAACTAAACATGCAACTACCATATGACCCAGCAACTGGACTCCTGGTCATTTATCGCAGAGAAATGAAGATGTTTTCACATAAAAACCTGTACATGAATGTTATAGCAGCTTTATTTGTAAAAGCCCGAACCTGAAAATAACCCAGATGTCCTTCAAGGTGTGAATGGTTAAACAAACTGTGGTATTTCCATACTATGGAATATGACTCAGAAATAAAAGGGAATGAATGAACTACTGACACATACAACAACCTGGATGAATTTCCAGAGAGTTGGGCTGAGTAAAAAAAAGCCACTACCAGAAGGTTACATGCTGTATGAATCTGTTTATATAACATCCTTGAAATGCCAAAATTATAGAAATGGAGAACAGGTTAATGGTTGCCAGAGGTTAAGGAATAGGTGAGGTAGGAGGTAGGTGGGTTTGGCAATTAAAGAATTGCAGGAGGGACCCCTACAGTGATGGGAATGTTCTGTGTCTTGTCTATCAGTGTCAGTATCCTGGCTGTCATATTGTGCTATAATTTTGCAAGATGTTACCATCTAGGGTAAGGGTACACAAGATTGCTCTGTCTTATTTCTTACAACTGCATATGAATCTACAATTATCTCAAAATAAAAAAATATTAATTAAAAAACAACTATTAAATAGAATCCCAAATATCCAGACTTTCTATGAAAGTAAAAAAACCCAAACTATTAAAACTGTAATAAAAAAATTTTATTTGACATTTTCTAGGTAATAATAATAGATAAATTAATTTGCATTGGTTAGTATTAACAGGACTAAAACAATTTATCTTATGTTTTGATGCTATTAGATTCCTTTGATCTATCTAACTTACTATTTCTTCTTATGCAGTACATTTCTGATAGGTGGTTTTCTTGTTTTTCCTTTTGTTCCTTTGTTTTGTTCTGTTTCTTCATTATTAAGAAACCATGTCTTTAAATAGCTAGAGTAAGATTTCTTAAGATACTATATAATGCTTAAAAAAGATCATGCTTTTTAAATAATTCAAATGGCAATTGGTCTCTATCTTCCCTAAATTAAGTCTGCTTTAAAGAATTGGGGGGAAAATGCTCATGGCTTGAAAAAGACTGAAGTTCAGATAACTGTAGCTTTGACTACAATCAATGTCAACTTTTTAATTCTGTTCTTAAATATTGAAGACAAAAAAGTGCAGAAAACCCCACTGTGATGTCCTTGTCCTGTCACGAATAGTATTATGCTGTGGGTGACTGAGATCCCTCGGACATTCCTGGACACAAAGTGCCTTATTCATCGAGGCCCCACAGCTTGGCTTGTGACATTGCCAGTTTAAGGTCAGTCATCAACAAGAACAGGACAAACTCCCAACCTTGTTCCATTTGATCTTTGGGAAATTCTGTTAGCCCAATGTGGTGTGTTGGAAAAGCAGGGGCTTGAAGCCACCGGGCCTTGGTTCAACAATGCCTCCCTTATTAACAAGTGGTGTGATTTTGGGAAAGTCACTTGAACTTTCTGAGCTTAGAATTTTTTTATTTGTAATAAGAGAAAGATTACATTTTTTTATTGGGATTGTGAGAAATAGAGATCAAATACATGCAAACACACACACGCTATATATATACCTGCTTCACAGTATTAGCACAAGTGACAACTTTTATTGTCACTATTATTTGGGCTTGGCATATGCTATGTTATGTTCAGTTTATCATTGACTTATCCCTGCAACTGGATCATAAGCTCCTGGAGGGCAAATATTCCACTGCTTTCACCTTTGTAACCCCACAGCCCCTTAGGACAATATCTTGCACTCAATAGGGGCTAAGTAAAAACATTTGCTGACAATGAAGATGATGTGATATATGGAAAAATCAGAAGGTAATAAATCATGCTGAAGTTCCTTTAACACAATCATGCACAAGTTTTAGTTTATTGAAATGACCTAGTAAGATGGTTAGGTTCGTGTGTCAACTTGGCCAGGTGATGGTACCCAGGTGTCTGGTCAAGCAAACACTGGCCTAACCGTTACTGCAAGGATATTTGTGGCTTGTTAATAAACCAGAAGACTGGATTATTAAATTGCCAGTCAATTGACTGCAGCTGTGACTGATCACATCAACGAAGGGCATGTCTTCTGTCATGAGAGAATTTAATCAGCTGGATTTAATCCAATCTGTTGACGACTTTCAAGGGAGAAAGAGAGAAAACCTTCACTCCTTTTTCTCCTTCCTCCTCCTCCCCACCTCCTCCTCTTCCCCTTCCTCCTCCTCCTCCTCCTTCTCCTTCTTCTTCAGCTAGCCAGCATCTCCTGAAGAGTTCATCGAACACCTTCATCGGAGTTGCCAGCCCTCCAGAATTTAGACTCATGCATCCCCACAGTTGCTTGAGACACATTTATAAAATCTTGTATTTACAGATATCTCTTGTTGGTTCTGTTTCCCTAGAGAGCCCTAACTAATACACCTAGGTTGGTTCAACATATTTCTGTCCTTTACCTCCCACCCCCTAAAGATTCTGAGTCAGGTTGGATAGGGGTGGGCCTAGGAATATGCATTTTAGCAAGTTCCCTGGGTGATTACAATGCAGGTGTCCAGGTACTGATCACATTTAGAGAACATGCCCATAGCATGCAGGTGCTCAGTTTTAAAGTTATGCTCATATGACACATAAAGTAGTGAGTAACTGAAGATCATTTCAGGGAAAATTTGGTTTGCAGGGTCATTTGAAAAAAATCTATTTTATCACTGAGATGCCAGGCAGATGTTACAAACCTAATCAAAACTTACTTTTCAGAAGTTAATTAACATGTTTTATGTCCTGGTTATCTTAGCCAAAACTATATATGTGCATGCTGTCTTTTTGGCTCTAACTTGCCTAGTGAAGACAAAATAGAAACGGAATAAAATGCCCACAGGGCATTAGACTGCAAATACATTTATCCTGCAGCAATGCATTAATTTATGAAGATAACTACAATGTATTATGCATACAGGCCATCCTCATTTGGTCTCAAGCCAGTCTTTTAGTGAGACATTTTCCTTTCTCTAGCTGCTTCTGTTTAGGACAAAGGCTTGGAACCAGTGGCAAAATGATTGTACTTTCTAGGAGCACTATCCCAAAGTAGTTCTTTTCAATATGAGGAAGAATTAAGCAAATGACTGGTGAAGATAGAGTCATGTCCCCTTCTATCATAGGGAAATAGGATCCATTCAGAGACAATAAAATAATGATTTTGTTCATGAGAACATATTAAATAGAAAAGGCCTGCCATTTGCTTTGATTTTACCCAAAGACTTGAAAATATTGTTGAAGAGTAGTGCCCATTGTTAGGTGCATAATTTAAAAAACAGGGTGGAAACATTTTATAGTGAGACTATAATGCTGAAACTAATGATTTTGACTTCTCTCCCATCTTCACATTATTTACAAGATACTTCCTATTAACACATAAATTATCCAAAATAAGATATTAAATCAGTTTATATAGAAGCTATTAGTGTATCCTATACATGTTCTGGAACTGAATGATAATCCGATAGTACTTGACACTGGTGTAAGTTCTAACAGTGGAATTAATATAACTGGTTCCCTGTTGGTACATCTAATGTGGGCCATCCCAGACGTTTCCCATCCTGAGAATATGAAAATTGGACTTTGGAAAAAAAACTGTATTCTTAGATCTTGATTCTACTCCAACTCTGCAATAATTACCATAATTACAAAGATAAAGGGTAAAAGTCACAAAGTGCTGTCTGGGACATTCCAGAGCAGGAGAAAGCTTGGCGCCATTTTTATAGTTATGCCTGTTAAGATTTAATAGACGGAAAGTTTCATTAGTGAGCTGTGCTGCAATTAACTTCAAGGAGGTTCCAGACTACTGTATTTTGCTGTTACTAAGAGAAAACTGTTCAGATTCCCTCTTGAAAGAGTGTATTGGATTTTCAGCACTTCAATTATAAACACTAGTTAAGAGACACAATTTTTTTTTTTAAAATGAACGTAGAGGCTAGTTTTTTTGTACTACAAAACACATAGTAACAATGGGCTTGTATTCTACAATGGACATGCCAATTGTTGACTATCTGGGAGTGAGTTTCCAGTGTACATATAATTATTATTGTTATTGTTATTATCTTAGAAAGAATGAAGGTACAAAAATAGTTAGACTTCTCTATCTCTCCTGGTAGCTCATGAAATCATGTCCTTATGGAATTAAGGCAAAGATGGAAACTGTTATTTCTCTAACTCAAAGATTTTCCTAAACAATGTACTCAACCTTTAACATGAAATGCTTGCTATCAACAAATTGGTGAATGCCATGGACTCCAGTGCCTCACTTTTCTCCGGATCATATTCTGGTTGGCTCTTGGAGCTCTGATTCTAGACCTTAGAGAAAAGGGGCCTGTGGTGGGTAGGAGTTTGCAGTCTCCTCCTCCATGAAAGTATGCTATCACTCCCCTTTCTTCTTGCAAACTATTGAAGTTCATCAGAGGTTACTGTTCATGGAAATTATGGAAGTTTCCTTCTATAGACTTTATCTAGCCTGCTAAGTAATTTCTCTATCCTACTATGACATTGCTAAACTGTTATGGTCCTCAATGTTTTATTTTATTGTATTAAACAGCAGACTGGTGTCGGTCTTTAAATGACTTGAAGAACAAAACCTGCATTTTATAGCTTTTTAAACCCTTCTTGATATTCTTTCTTCCTGCTATGACCCACCCCTCTCCCCCTTTTTTTCTACACACGTTTCCATTAATAGGCTGCAGACATTTAGGTGTGGTAGCATGTAAACCATGATAAGCACTTTCAGAGACATGTTAACTTGTTCAGACCACAAGGATATAGTTTGGTGTCTGGGAACTGTAATTTAGTTTGTCAGGCAATTATGGAGTGTTTAAAAGACTAGAGTTTTAATCTACATGGAATTATCCCATGGCCCAGTGTGTTGTGTTTCCGTCCAAGCAGCATGGATGAATGAATTTTCCTCTACTTCAGGGTGAAGACTGGAAATGGCTGACATAGGATTTTATCTTGTATCATGTGGTAATGTACTGTTGCCGAATCATGGGTGGTTGGGAGACTGTGGTCTGTCTCCTGGATTAATCTCCTCCCTGACCTTGGCCTGTTGCCAATGTATCACCTCCCTTCCCCTTTCCCTCAGTAGATGATTCTCTACAAAGTTAGAGACTCTCTTATTTTCCTTGTCCTTCTTTAATTTGTTGGATCTGGCCACACAAAGTTCCAAATTGCGACTGGTGTGGGAAGAAAGGAAACCTAAATGTCGTGGCAAGAGCCTTAGAGATGGCAATACCTCCAGGAGTTTACATGTCCTGCTAGATTGCGTTCCAGGGCCATGTCAGGACTGGACACACAACCCTGTCCACACACCACAGTTTTCTACACTTTGATGCCCTTTCGTGTTTTAGTAAAGTAGGTTCTGTTTCTTGGAAAAACCTCTTCAGGTTAGTTCTGAGAAAATCATAATACCTTGCTTAAGGTTGGGTCAGAGTGTAAGAGATTAGTATATTTATTTGGATTTTATATATTTATTGCTGGTTTTAGTCTCTGCTCTTAAATACTGGCAGCAAATTCTTGGGATTTGCGAAGTCATGTTTCTGTATATGTCCTTGTGTCATGGTGTTTGGATCATGCAGCTAGAAATCAGACTTCAGAATTACAGTCTCTTTGTCACAACTGTGTGAGTTCTGACCTCAGGTCTGGCACCTTTCGATGGCATTATGTATGTTTTAACTTTGTTAATCAATTTGTTTGTTTATCTGTTCTCTCACGGGAGGGTGGTTAGAATTAATCCTTAAAATGCAGGTAGGCACTGTAACATTATCAGAACTGGCTTGTGTGTGTCAAATGGGTCACTACATTTTGCATATTTAACTATGTTTATTGGTCTGCATTTTCATTTGAAGAAACATTTAACTTTTATAAGCAAGGACAGTATAATGTACAATACTACTAAAGCCTAATATTCAAGAATGTAAGAATGTTTTCATACATGTCTAAGTATTAATTACAGAGCAGTTCTTGTTTGACATGTTTACTTTTAATTCTTAATAGGTTTCTAAGAGGGGTAATGCAGTAAGGACCCAGAAAAACTAACAATTATCTAGTCTAAAGAGCTTTGTATTTCACTGTAAAATTAAAATTGTGGGGAAATTGTGTTTTCATTCTACTCATATTAACCTTTTCTTATCCATATTAGCTAAAGGTTAACTTGTTCTTGCCATTTTTATGACGTGAGAAGCAGGAACTTGTCTTTTTATGAAAGGAAGCACAGGAGTGCCAAGCATTCATTAGAAATTGAAATTAGAAGCGACTGTGAGATTAAGCGAGAATGTAACTCATTGTACATGCCCAATTTGGATTTTTGTAAATGCTGATATTAGGAAGCGTGAACATAATTGCATATATGAGATTTACCTTCTTTTTACCCTGTGTGATGTCTGTGCACGTTGGACTGTCACTCCCTGGGAAGGAAATGCATCTCTGCAGGAGGGTGTCACTGCTAACCAGGCACCCGAGCTGGGGGATCTGTTTTAAGTGTGGCCCAGTGACTGAGGAAAAGAATTCCTGTTGGCTTTTTCCCCCCTTTTTTCCTCCTCCCCACTCCCCTCCTCTGGCCTCACCACTGCATTTCCTACTGACTAACTCAATTTCTTTATCTGTCACATAATTGCATGATAAAGTCAAGGGAAATACTATGAGTATCTTCACAAAATGTCAGTGCGGGAAAACAATTGTTAGATTTCCAGATTCATTTCACAAGTATTCAGGGAGCTGGAAAGCCTGCAGGGGAAGACAGCAGTGGCTATCTGGCTTTCTGGGATTCAATGGAAGAGCCAATCCAGCATAGGCAGGGCTTTTGGTAATGGTACCTTCCTCCCAGGAATCTGAGGAAACAAAAATGAGAAATGATTCCTTTTTGAAGGTTAGATTTTTAAAAAGTTGATTGGACGCGTTTTTAACCTCCCTTAAAGAGAAAAAGAGAACCCCAATCTTTTAAAACATTAGTCTCAGTCAGTGAGGTGGACCTTGTGCTAGAATTGATCCCATAATTTCTAAATGAATGAACAGAAATAAGAAAGGTATTGTAATATTTTATGCTAAATTAACCTCACTATATACTGCTAGAGATCCATCTCTGGAGACACATCATAAAAACAAAACATTTTTACCACCATGGCAGTACTAAAAAGAATTTAATATTTTACTATTGGGGTGTAAAATTACTAATCAAGGGTCAGAAATGACCAGAAGAAAACAGGAGAAAAAGAGACTCACTGAAACATGCTGAAGTATTACCAAGCTTTCACTGAATGCTTTCATTTGTGTTTTTTCACCTCACCTTTTAGGGCCAACATCTTTCAAATAAAAGATAATCTGTTCAGAATAATGGAAGAACTGTAGTAAAGAGCTGTTGCAAATGAACGAATTCTGTTTCACCAAAGGTAGAAGAACTTCTCTAAGTGCATCATTTATTTTAATGAAGGCCAAACTTCTTTAGGTTGTGGACCCCTTCTGTATTAGAAAATTGCTTCCCTCATGCCAACATAAAAATTAGCACCCCATAATTAAGGGAAAGACTATGTTGGTTCCAGAAGGGCAGTGATGAGTTGATGTCTGATTTTTATTAAATACATAAAATTTAGTTTTGGAATAAAGGAATGAGCATGGCCATGCATTTTGCAAACTATAATTCCTTTGAGAACATTCCACAAGTCTTTGTGACCCTTCAGAGTTTGGTTGGATTGTTCACTGAGAACCACCCCTCTAAGGGAGAAAGCGCTGGAAGTCCGATACTTGCATTGCATTTCAAGTTCCATCCTGCCGTGTCTTAAGCAGCCTTCTTAGATCCTCTAATCTTTAATTTCCTCTCTCTCCTGCTACATTCCCTTTCCTTTGCATAGTAAGGAGACATGGGAAGATTTAGATGATGAAGTTGGACACATTTCTTCTCATTTAAGGCAGCACATACTCAAATCTCCATTTCACCACTTACAATGCCTTAGTTCTCTTATCTATAAAGTAGGTGTGGTAGGTTGAATTATGTACCTCAATTTAGGCATGTTCTTAATCTTAATCCACATTCCTGTGGGTGTGAATCCATTGTAAATAGGATCTCTTGAAGATGTTATTTTAAATTAAGGTGTGGCCCAACTAAATGAGATTGGGTCTTAATCGGATTACTCGAAAAGAAAAAAGAAAAAGAAACCAGAAGCCAGAGGAAGAGAATGCCATGGGAAAGAGCTGGAAGCTGAAGTCAACAGAACCCAGATGAGAAAGGAGAGGACATCACCATATGACACAAGCCAAGGAACCCCAAGGATCACTGGCAGCCAGCACCAGAATGTTACAGACTTTGGGGAGAAAGCATCGCCTTCCTGACACTTTGATTTTGTACTTCCCCTACCCTCAAAACCATCAGCCAATAAATTCCATTGTTCAAGTCATTAAACATATTACCAAGTATCAGTGGGTGGTATTTGCCATAACAGCCCGGAAAATTAGGACGTAGAGATAATAGTTTTGATCATGTAGAGTTCTTGAAGAGATTAAATAAATTAATAAGTGGAAGGGATTTAAAACAGTGCCTGGCATAAAGTGATCAACAAAGAAATTTATTCATAGCTATTGTCATTGCTGTGATTGTTATTATCTTTCAAGTGTTGGTCAGTGCCTACCTGGCTCTTAACTTTCCCTGGTCCTCTCAGGTAGAATGTTGTACTTTGTGCATAATTAAAGTAAAGCAATTTGGTTTTTTAATTATCATTGTTTCATTTCCTCACAAGACCATAAGCCTTTTGAAGGTAAAGACTAGAGGATGGTATTTTATCTGTTATTCCTAACACACTTGCACAGTGGCTGGTATTGAGTAGGAACACGGTGTTTATGAAAACATGAAAGGATAAGTAGATGCATGAATGAGTGCATCTTTCACTAGTTGTCTCCCCAAAGCCATTATCTCCTTCTTTCTTTGTAATAGACCCTCCATAATTTAGCTAACAGCCACATTTTCTAGCCTAGGATGTATGTGGAAGTGAGGTGTTCAATTTATGGGTTATGTCCTTAGAGGAAAGAAGCATGTCCTCCATTTTCCCTTTTCCTCCCTCCACCAGCTGGAAAGTGGATATGAGTGTGAGATCTGGAGCAGTTGTCTTTGACTGTGGGATGGATAGTACTTGTGAAGGATGTCACTTGTGATGATGGCAGAGTAACAAGATCTCACAATCTCTGGATTCCTAACAATGTGGAGCTGCAATTATCAGACGTGGACCACTCGTACTAAGACTTTTATATGAAAGACAAATTTCTCTCTCGTGTGGAATGCTGTATGGTTGTTTATTTATTTGGGGGTGGGTCCATCTTTGTTTCACAAGCTGAGCCTGTGTCCTAATCCACTGACCATAGGACCTCACTTACTTAATTCTTGTCTTTTGCTAGATCATTGTCTAACACAGATAATAATGACTAAAAGAGATGTGAATTAGATTATTGCAGCTGATTAGAATTGAGCAAATGTATGAATTAAATAAGGCAACTTATTTATGGTTATGGTTTAACTTCTTTTCTTTATCGTGTATACTCGATTATCTAACTCTACTTAGTTGCCAAATGGTTGCTTCAACTGGTGATGGGGGAAAAGGGAAGAAAGGTTGAACAAATCCTGGATTATAGGATCGAGGGCAGGGAGTAATGCTTATCCTAGGAAGTGTTTCTATTCATGCCTAATTGGGGTTGGCAGGAGCCCAAGTTTTCCTAGGCCACTCCCCTCATCTCAACAAAACAGACTTATTCCTTCCCTCTGCCCCTGTTGGCTAGCACTGCCCTTGCTAAGGGCAGATAAAGAGCAGCAGCTCCTTTTGATCTCCTCTTCTATCTGTAGTTAGTTCCTTTTTGAGTTTCTAAGCAAGAGCTCCTAAACAGAGAACTGTTTGGGTCCCTGGACTAGGTATTTGGACTTGGTGTGTAGGTTATGAGTTAGCCAATTTTCTAGAACCAAGAGATTTACTAAGAGTTTTACCAAAATTCTGTTCCAGAATTTTTATCTTAAAGGAAATTTATTCTGGAGGAAATTTAAAAGGTATTGTCACAGCTCGATGGCCATTTCTGGGGAAGGATAGAAAATAGGAATGAAACATGAATATATAGATATATATAGATACAGTTTTGAAACTTTTTACTAGAGCACAAACTTTCTACAGCAAAGTGCTAGACCATAAGTGTACAGCCTGATGAGTTTTCACAATCTGAACACACCCATGTTTACCAGCACCCAAATAAAAAATGTGAACACATTCATTTTTAATATCTAGAGCTAGATGGTAAAATGCTGAAATGTAAATGATAATATTTCTTGTAAATAACAAGAATTTTCTCCAGTTTTCCCACAATTTTACATCATATTTTTAGATTCCTAGATTTTTCAGCTCAATTTTTAAATAGTAATCTTTAAGGGGAATAACACAACTGAATACATAGATGAGAATTCGGAGTGATTTATCTCAGCCTCTTCACATATACTCTATTTGCCTTTAGTGCTTCTCTGTTACTTCAAGCAAGTTACTTAACCTCTTGAGGCCTCAGTTTTCATGACTGTAGTTTGGGAATAATAACTGTACACAGGGTTGTACAGATTAAATTAGATAATGCATACAAAAAGTTTTGTATAACATTTGGCATGTAAGAGGCCAACAATAAGTGTTATTGTTGTTTTCAGTATTATGATTGCCATATTAACTGATGCCGTTGCTTCTGGATTTGGGAAGTTATGGAAACAGCCACATAATTGTATTAGACCATGTAATGTACTTTTTTTCAGGAGAATAGACAAGGTCTGAATTGAGAGTGCTGTATTTACGTCCTTTACAAATGAAATGTGGATCCTCTAGCGAGAGGAGGTAAGAGAAGTGTGGTTTATATGTTGGCTTCTCGTTACGACTGTTCTTAACTGATGAATTATCATGTTGGAACTGGTGTAATCCTGAAAAGAGTATTTCCAAATGTCTTAAAGGAATGTCATGTAGCATTTATTAGAGTCACTACAACGGGGACGCTTCCCACTTGCTTTGATTTAGTGACATTACTTCTGGTTAAAAGCCTTAGGTAAGGCCACACACAGCGGATAGTGATTTGGATAATTAGAAGGAATGGCAGAGGCCTGTCTCTTTACAAGGAAGTTAGCAGTGACATGCAATTAAAGCAAACCATGGGGGGAGTCGTGTAGCTCTAAGGATTACAGAAGGTTGGGTCAAGTCAAATAATATTTACAGGCTTCCCTCCCCTACAAAGGATTTCTGCTCACTTATTTTTAATAAATCATTCCAAAGATAACTATGCTATTTTACGCATGCGAAACAAGAATTGCAATATGACTCTATCATTATTTTTCTCGTAATTTTCTGGACTCCACAAGCCAGTTGCTAAAGCTGTTTATCTTTTGGAACTTTCATCAGGCATCTGAACCTTACGTTATCATTTATTGGTGTGGTGTTTCCTGCTTTATGAAGTGCTTTCACATCTGCTCCCTCTTACAGTCCCTACAACTGGATGAGGCAAGGAGAGGAGTCATTAGGATGTCCATTTCAAACACAAAGCGATGGAAGCAGAGCTCTGATAACGGATTTACCACTGCTAGGTTACGGGAGAGGCAAGATTAAAACTGGAGCCGCGTGACCCATAGAACAATGCTCTTTCAAATACGTTGAACTGTCTTCTCAAGCATAAAAAGTGTATTAGTGCTTTCTGATCTTTTCAAGAGTAACAGTTCTCTTTCTTTTCCCAGGTCACTGTAGTGGTCATGAGTGCCTTGCAGAATAAGTCGAAAGCTCCTGACCCTGCCCTCAGAAAAATTCACACATGGACACATATGTAAAAATTTGCATTCATCTTCATTCTCCTTCTCAAATCTGTTTGGGCAATAGTTTTGGGAGTGTGTCAAAATACTAGCCTGGGCTTGACTCCAGCTGGGTGATGGCACCTGGCGCTCTCAGGGAGGAAAGGTGAAGCCTTCAAACCACTGTTTATTTAGCCCTTAGTGCTGGTTAGAGTCTCACAACAACCTTCGAAGGTAGGTATTATTGGATCCATTTTATGGATGAGGACACTGAGCATACCTTCCCTAAGGCTGAGACAATATTAAGTTGCAGAGCTAGATTTGAAGCAGATACATACTTTTTACCATTACGCTGTATACATTCCCAAAGCACTAACTGTTGGTGTAGAGCTATTTCCATGGCAGTTAGCCCATCCCTGTGTGTGGTGGTGGCTGAGAAGATGGAGAGGGGGTTTTTAGAAGCCTTTCAACAGTAAGGATTCATTGGGAAGTAGTTTTCTTGGGGGTGAAGGGTTGGAATTGTTAAATGCAGTAGAGATGTGACGTGTGAAGAAGTGTTGAGAGACAGGGATAGAAAAGAATAGAGCAAGCCTCCGTTGGGTGGTCCGTTTCTCTTGGGACATGTACTGAAGGTTGAGCTGTTGTATTAATTTTTATATATTCCACGCTACATTCTCTTGTTGACTTGGCAAATGATTCACAAAGTTACCGAAATAGGGCCTGAGTAGACTCTTCATGGGTATAGCTGGGGCTGGGGCAAAGGAAAATGCAAGTCCCTACATTTGGGGTTTCCTGCACCATAAATAACTGCCGTGTTGCCATTCACAGCAATATGCTTCTGTCATTAATTAACTTTTATGGAAAGCTACGGGGTTCATGACTTTGTCCTCTCCCCACTCTTGATCTATGTGCTGTTATGTGGTGTAGACAGCAGTGCTCACAGAGGGGATTTGTCTGACAGGGGGATCTGAATTAGTCTGATGTGAAATGCCTGCTAATATATGGCACTGCATGGGGTGACTACAAGGGGGGCAGGCTGGAGAAAGCAACAAGGATGCCCTCCCCCCACTACTGCTGATCAGTTTTCCAGCATCTACACATGGGATCAGAATATCCTGTTCTTTGTTTGGTTTAATTTTAAGGATGAGATTTTTCTGTTGTTGTGAGAGTGCTGGGCTGTCACTCTAAGATTTGGAAATGTAACACTCTATACCTGAAAGATGGAATCATAAGGTTAGGAGGGCACTCTGGAGACACAGGCACCCCTCCCCATGCACCAGGACCAAATATAAATTTTTCAAGACTCCAGAGAGGGAGATCTGGGTCCAACCTTTTGAGATGATCCACATAGGTGTGTTACTTGTCCTGCCAGAAATTATCCCTCACCAGCCCCCCTGCCCGGTTTCTGGGACAGTGGTTCTTGAACACTAGCATGCATCAGAATCACTTGGAGGGCTTGTTAAAACACAGATTGCTGGGGGCCACCCCCAGAGTTTCTGATTCAGTAGGTCTAGGGTAGGGCCTGAGAATTTGCATTTGTAATAAGTTCTCAGGTGATGCTGATGCTACTGTTTCAGGGACTCCACTTTGGGAACCACCACTATAGACTGTGATTGTAAGGAGAGTAGTAATTGCATGGGTCAGACAGCCTCGGATTTGAATCCCACTCTACCACTGTGAAATTTTAGAATAAGTTACCAAGCCTAGGTTTCTTTACCTGTGGAGAGGGGATTACAAATCTTTGTGTGTGTGTGTGAGGATTAAATGAGATATGCAAAGTGCTTAGCACAGTGTCAGGGACATGGATTGACTCTACAGGTTTGAGTGCATGGTATTGATAATGTCTGGTTCTTAGAGCTGTATCACCAGAACTGCTGGCCCTAATGGTAAGGCAAAGACACCTATTTATGGGAGTTTCTTTGAAAGTTAAAAACGTCCAAGAAAATGTAGGTGGGAAGAATGAGTAAAACAAGACCATGGGACCATATTCTGAAGACTTTTTGATATGTTAGGAAAAAGGAACAACCAGCAAAGAGGTCTATTTTGTGTTAAACAGTGAGAAAGTCCCACCAAAAGATGCAGAATAAGGGGATAGAAATAGAAACTCTAGATTGGCTCTTGGGACTATTAGCATTTAGCATTTAAGTCCCTGCGAAGTGTTATATATGCAGAGTAGAGTGGAATTTTTTTCTAAATAGGTTTGGAAGTGAATGGATGAGGTATATATAAACAAGAGCTAGCGGGATACAGTGGGAGGGGGGATGCTGTACTTTGCATATGAGATGTCTATTTGCAAAGATGGCAGGTGCCTAGACTGGTTATGAAGCAAGTAGTATCTGTTAGCCCAGGCCCATGCCTCTTCTGTCATCAGTATATTTTTGGCCCTAGATTGACTCTTTACTCACTGGAGTGAACTGTAACTTCCTTCCCATCTCCCCCTCAAACTGCATTCCACCAGCACAATAATTCCCAAGAAAGGATTTACAAAGAGTAATAGCTGGCACAGTATAAACTTACATCCTAAGCATATGACTGCTCCCCAGGACAGCATTTCCTAAGCTGTGTATCTTGGAACTATGAATAGGTGATCAGTGAAAAAGCATCCTGGATGAATCATGTATTTGCACATTGAAGGATTAAGAAGTCCTGAAGTCAAAACAGCTGCCTGATTTTCATTAAATCACTGAAGCTTTTCTCGTTTTTTCTATTTTTCCTGTAGAGACAAAAATTTCCAATAATGAGCATGTATTACTTTCACCATAAAATATGAGTCAAACTATATTAGAATAAAAAGAATATGTTTTAGACCACCAGATGTAGCTTCTAGCTTTCTTTCCTCCCCCTTCCTATTCCCTGGGCAAGACCTAAGGACAAACGGTATCAGCATCTAAAACAAATTCTTCATAATATGACCTCTTTGCAAAGATAATGTGTGGATAGCTTGTATAATTGTTGAATGCCTCATATATTTTCCCTGTTAGAGTCTCCTTCATCCCATTAAAGACATGACCAATAAGGCATCTTTGCAATTAATTGTTCAAATATAATTAGTCTAAAGCACTGTGTCGCTCAAATCCTGGGACACAGAAAACTTCCAGTGGGCAGGGACACCACGGAATCTTGGATATGAATTCAACTCTATTCTCGTAAGCTTGAGCACAAACAGATGGTCATAGACACCAGTGGAACATTTATAGGCAATAACTAAGAGCACAGGCTTTTCCTGAGAAAGATTTTCTCTTGAGATTAGGTTCAATACAAACTGTAAGGACATAGCCCCATAGCATTTTGAAATCGCCACTCAATGTCTAGAAGTTCTTAAAAATTCTCTATTTGTACATGGTGTTATTCTTTTTGAGGAGGGAGTGTTTGATTTCTGGTATTTTGAGGAATCAAGGGCACAACACTATCAGATGAAATCCTTTGGAAAGAAACTGAAGTGTGTGTAAAAATAGATTAGAAAGTAATATATATTTGACATTCTAAAAAAGAAACTTTAGACTATGGAGTCCAAAACTGTGGAAGAATTTTTTCTAACTGGCAGAGAAAAGGCTCAACCATGCTTATCTCTTTGGCGCTATATAATGAATACATAGTGAAATATAATACTAATTGGGTAAACCCAAACAGACAGTGTCACCTGGACCTCTGTCTCCAGGTAGTGGTGACAGTAGTGTTTATGGGGCAGTGCCACCTCAGGGCAATGGCAGCCACTGGGCTTTCCTGAGCAGAGGTCCTCAGGCAGGACAAGTTCAAACTGAAGGGACTGTTGGGCATAGGGGCTACTGGGCCGAACTGTTTAGGACAGTGATGAATTAATGACAAGAATTGGAAAGTGTCATTTAGGTAAAATGTAATATTCTTACTGGGGAAATTACTGCCTTTTTTCTTAAGCAGTTTGGGTACTGAATTAAAAATTTAAGATTCTTAATTTTAAAAAGTGGTCATCCTGTTGGTATAAAATGGCCAAATATCCCTTACCATAAAGGCGAACCAGGAGACGGGAGGAAAATGAGGGCCAGGGGGAGGACTACTCTGCCACAAATTGTACGGTTAAGAAGGAAACATCCGGCCGTGCTGCAGGGCCCACTCGGTGCAGCAGTTTGACAGCAGGGAGGCAAATCTGTAAGGATGCAAGGTGCTTGCTGAGCTCTTCTGCACCGTGGGGACTGAAGCGCTGAGGTCTCGGGGAGACTCCCTTTCTCATTCCTGGAAGCAGATCGTCCTGGTGAGAGGGAACTCAAACACTCGTGCACAATACATGTCATGAGAGTACTGGTAACACTTACTCACATTTACATTTATACGTCTGTCTTTTCTCAGAAGGAAACCTTGTCTAGTTTAAAACCAGACACATGGCAACCCTGTTTACTAAAACCTTACTAGCCACTAGGTACTGTGCTATTTGCGTTCATGTGTATTTTGTTTTATTAAATCCTGGTAATAGATCTGTGACTGAAGTATGATAAGTATTTTATATATGAAGAAACTAAAGCTTGGAGAGGTTAAGGAACTTGCTTATGGTCACCCAGCTAGCAATCTGACAAGTTAGTGGGGCCCTGGAATGTCTAATTTCACATTTCTTTATTTTCCTTTGATATTTGATGCACTGAAAGGATTCAGGATTTCCTGAAATCCGTCATCAAGCTTTTCCTCAGTTGATCTCTGGATATGAAACACTTCAAAATTTAATAGCACTCTCGGGATCCCAGAAAACACAATGTCTATGAAGTATTGGAAAAAGATTTGAAGATGCATTATCAATAATCTGCAGTTGATAAACTTGAATGAGGTCAAGTTTTGGCAAAAAAAAAAAAAAAAAAAATCCCCAACAAGATCATAAAAGACTTACAGTCATAAAAAAATTACAAAGAATTCATAGAAGAATTACAGGCATTAATACTGAGTGGTGGCCCTGTGACTGGGTCAAAAGTCATCTGGGGGTCTCATTTAACCATTAGGCAAAATGCCCAATTGGGATAACCTATTGGCTAGTGGATGCTTGTTTGATTGGATTTCTAGGTTTTTTTATTATTTTTCTCTTAAAACTTTCAAATGATTTTGTGTGCAATGGATGGAACCAGATGGAACGACACTGATGGCTCTTTTATCTTCCAAAGAAAATGCCCAGGGAAATCAGGTGACAGTTTTCACATTACAGGCTCTTCTAATAGGATGATGCTTTAGGCAATGACTCCTAGAGGTGTGAACCAATTTCTTCCCAGGAGGATTTCTCTTCTCTTTTCCAAAAACAAATTGAAGCTTCCTGTGTAGGAAGTGTTTTACAACAAAACTTCCAGAACTGTCAACTATATTATTGGTACAAACTTGATGAATATGTGTGGATTTTATTTTTATTTTTTATTTAATTTTTTTAAGTAGGGGGTTCATAAGTTCACATAGCGTGTGTTATGTCCACGATAATCCATCCATATCTCACATTATCATCACTTAGTTGTACGGTCCTCATCACTCTCCATTTTGAACAATTCTTATGACCCAAAACACCTCATAGCTCTTGTCAGCCCTTAATTATTTTTCCCTAGTATTTCTATGATATCAGTAAGGTATTCCTATTAATTATAGTCCCTAGTATGCAATAGGTAGATTTTTCTTATATACTCTTCTGTTTTCAACTCTCTGTGCTCGTGACTTACCTTAGAAGTATATCATGCAAGCACCTATCTATATTTGTAGTGCTGATCTATGGGAAACATGCCTTTAAACAAACCTTTCATCTTCAATACAACTCTGATACTTAAAATCCCATTAACAAGTAATCGTCACCCCAATCCATTCCCACACCTTTGAATTCACCATTATTAACACATCTGAACATATTAGATTATCATTCTCCCTCACTAGCTTCTGTCTATCATTATAAGACATTGATTTTACATTTAAAGACATTGATTTTACATTGTTCAGAGAGTTGATAGAAGTAGTAAGATACAATATCTCTCCTTTTGTGTCTGACTTATTTCATTCAGCATGATATCTTCAGGTTCATCCATGTTGCATATATGGACCTTATTATGAAGGTCCTTATGTGTGGATTTTAACCCTAAAAAACAAAAAGAACTTCTGAAATAATGTCATAAAAAGTATCTTTCTCTATTTCATAGTTGACTTCTGGTTGCCATTTCTATTTTTTAATTAGCCACAGATATTTTTCCTTGACTTTCTGAAAATGATGCAACTCCTAGATTTTACTTTCATGGTGGCGGGTGATAAGAACTCTACTTAGACTTTACCCTAATAGGTCATGAAGAATGCATGACTCATATACCTTTAGTATCTGCACTTGTTGAACTGTTGCATTTGTAAGCAGAGCACTGATGACATAAATCCTAGGCAGCATGGGCATAAGTTGGTTTATTTGTGATGATGTGAAAGCTTTTTGTGGAGGAGTACTTCCTTTAGTAAGAGGCAGACAGCCCCTCTGTTACAAGCTATCCCTAGTTTCTGAAGTATATAGAGCTAGACTACGGTATTTTATTGGGCCATGTGACATTTGGATCAGTCAAGAGACTCACTCACAATTCAGTTCCATAATAGAAGCCTCCTAAATTGTTGGGTTGAGAAAGCATGCAGTTCTGCATAGTGTAATGCCCTCATTAGTATGTGGATTCTTTTTGTGAAATTAAAGTTCCTTGACAATAATCAATAGAGCATATCTGTGCTATCAAGTGCTTCCCAAACAATCTGATGTATTTATCAAATGCCCTCATCTTAAATGAAGCAAGAATAGTGAGAGGCTTTAGAAGAACATATGTTATGCCTCACAGATGTTCAGGGACATGGCAGGGATCTGTTTAGGGTAACTTTATCTTAAATACTTCAAGAAAATAGAAGCCTTTCAGCATCTGTAAATAGCAAAGACTGTTCTTGGGGAATAGAAACCCACCTCAAATGAGCATGGGCAGCAGGGAAACCTCCCAGGCCACAAGACTTGAAAGCCATGGGCAGGAGCTGTCTTTGTAGACTACAATAACCCAAATGATGGTTGGCTTGCCCTCTCTCCCTCTCTTCTCCCTCATTCTAAATATTGGCCTTGTTGCTTTTCTCTTTCAGCTGAAAGGCTTCCTTCCTTCATGCAGACTTACATCCAGGCCTACATCATCTAGTTTAACAATCCCAGGAGGGAGTAAAAACAGCTTTTTATTATATAAAACCCAAAGAAGGCTCTTATTGGTCCAGTAGTATCTTATGCTCTTCACAAGCCCAAGAGCTCAACAAATGAATGCCCTTGAAGCACTGGCCCAGGCAGTTTGAGGACATTAAAAAGGACGCTTAAAGATCCTTGGCCTCCTACAAAATGGTAGGAAGTGTAGGACATTAACAAGTATTATAATTTGAGACAGCATGTGATATTGATACAAGAGAAGTATAAAATGGGGATGGAAATCATACAGAGCAGCTGAGTATGATCGGTGTGCTTTCATGAAGAAAAATATTTTATCTCTTTTTTGAAGAATGGATTGGATTTCAGTGATGGGGATGGAACACAAGACAGAGTCACCAGGATGAACAAATGATGAAAACAAAAACAAAGAAACAGGAAAAGGGGATAGTTAGAAGCTTGATTTGAATAAAATAGAGATTTTTGTAAAGGAAGAAATGTGAGCTAAAGCCAGTGAGAAATGTTGGTATCAGATCATGGAGAGATTTGAAGCTTCCCATTTCAACCTAAGGTGTTTCTGCTTTTTTTTGTTTTTGTTTTTGTTTTTGTTTTTGTTTCCAGAAGGCCATATGGAGCCAGTGAAGGTTTTACAGCAAGGAGAGACAGGATCAAATAATTCATTAGGACGTTTCAAGTGGCAGCCATAGCGAGGAAGGACCTGCAACAGGGAGTTTACTAGATGGGGAATTTATTTAACACAGCTTCAAGAAAGGCAACCTAACCCGGGGTGGGTGGCTGACAGCAGGCTACTCTGGCTGCGCAAAGAATAAGAATGAGATTGCTCTTTTAAAAGTAAAGCTCTGAGTGTTTTACGCAGGTTTTTGCAAAGTGGCTATAAATAGCCCACCAAGAGCAAAATTTCTTTATCTTATGGCTCCCTCTTTTCTGCTAAATTCAGATCTGCACCTTTCACCAGTGACTGGACATTTCCTTTGTGTGTTCCACCCAGCATCACCTCTCCCCTCATCTTTTTGTGGTAGCGTCATTTTCTTAGTGATCCAGCCGTGGCCATTCCCGGTAATGGTGAAGAGGGTGAGTCATCATGATATCCTGGAAGCCCAACATTTGCATGTGGATAAAATCAGATTGCAATGAGCATGGAGGACAAACTGGGAGGAGAAAGGAAGTACACACAGTCATCTTACAGCCTCAGGGCTTGGTGCAAAGGAGCAGGGACAGCCCTTGCACCTCTGCAGGGCTTACACGGGGTGGAGTGAGCTAAAAGTCTAATTGCAGACAGGCCGGCAGGCAGGACTGCCAGGTTGTTTTGTGCAGTGGCTAGGTGGAGACCCTTCCTTCACCTCTTGCAGTTGAGTCCAAATACAACCCCCATGTAGTAACTCAGAGGCCCCCAAGAGAGCAGGCATATTAATTAGAATTCAGTCAACTGCTATACCAATACCACAAAATAATGACTTAAATCAGATAGAGGTTTATTTTTCTCATGTAACAATCAGAACATAAGCAGGCCAAGGCTCAAGGACAGCCCACAGTGTTGGCAACTTCAGCTCCTTGGCACATAGCTTTTATCTCATGGTCTCATCATGTCCACAATCCAGCTGGAAGGAAGTAGTAAAGGGATGCTGTATGGGTCCAGTCTGAGAATTGGGCACCTCACTTCCAGTCACATGCATTGGCCACAACGTAGCCACACGGCCATATGCAGCTGGGAACGCTAGGGCCGTGTGGTCAGTTAATAATAATGCTAGGACACTTACCTAGTGCCTCTTGGGAACTACACACTGTTACATTAGCTTTACACATACTGACTTACAACAGTCCTACAAGGTAAGTACTATTACTCCCACTTTACAGATAAGGCACAGAAAGTTAAGTAACTTACCCTAAGACCTGATGACTCAGATGGTGAAGGATGGGGAGTGAGATTTTAACCCTTAAAGCTAGTTCCAAAATTGTGATCTTAACCATTCTGCCATGCTGCCTCTAAAACCCAGGGTTCTGTTACCAAAGGAAGAAAAGGAGAATGAAAATTGGGAGACAATCAGCTATCACTACTACAGCAGCCTAGCATCCACGTTTATCACACACAACGATGGCTCCAAATATTGGGATCCTCTTCCTCATCATTCTTTTCTGTCTAGTTTTCCAGCACATTGCCATTCATGTCAGTGAATGACTGCTACCCTGCATCTTTCTAGAAATGGCTGATGTGATATCTTCCAGTCTGGCCTCCTGGCTTCCAGCTTCTCCATACTCCGGCCTCTCCCGTATTTCCCTGCAAAGGAATTTTCCCCAAACACACTTGCATCGTGCCTTATCCCTCTTTAGCAGCCAACGGAGGATAAGCACTGCTTGACTGGATCAACTTCCTTCTCCTAAGCTGGCCTTCAAGGCCTTCACAATTTTGTTCTAAACATACATTCCAACCTTACAAATCCCTCCACAGAGCCCACACAAGTCTGACAGCCCACTTGTCAGATTAATCTATTTAAATCATTTGCACTCCTGTATCTCAGCTGTCTGGATAGAAAAGAAAGGCTCACCTATGCATAGACAGAGGAATTCACTCAAGTCCATTGACCACCAGGAAAGGCCATGCCTTGCCCCAGTGTGCTTGTCTGAAGTCCATCTGCCCAGCTCACATCTCCCCTGTCCAGGGTCTCACTCAGAGCTCTGCACCCGTGTGCACTGATGGATATTTGCTCAGGGGCTCAGCCCTCCAGCCCAGGGCACCCCCTCCCTTCTGCCCTGGTTGCCCTTTCCAGCCCCTGTCTAGGTTGCTAGCACTCTTTGCACTCTTTATGCATGTGTTCCTTGCATCTCCATGACAGCTCATGGGTATGGAGACCAGTTTTTGCCCTTCTGTGATTCCCCTACAGCATTGAGTTGCTCACTAAACTTTGCTGATTGGCTGATGGTTGGTTACAGTGGCTTGTTTAGTTACCCTTGAGAATCCTTGTACACAACTTTTAAAAAAAGAAAAAGCCTGATATTTTCTGGCTAGTGTTCTACAATAAGCAAAAATGGCATGTTAGTCTGAAGGATTGCCTGTTAAATGTAAAGAAAATAAGAATATTGCATCCTTTTCATTGCCATAGATGTGCATTGTCCACCTTGGATCGGTCAGGAAAGGTAGATATAGATTTAGAAGGATGTTCGATCCTCAAATGAATATTTTCCTATATTTTGTATGACAAGAAGTATTAAAGAGCTCCCTCAGTGCTTTGAGATTCTCTTTGGCTAAAGTTGAGCGTTATCCATCTCTTGAACATCACCTTTAAGATATGGGAAAGGAAGCAAACGGATGTAAACAAAAGAGCTTTATTTCATAAGGGATGGGATCATGAGCTACTGGAAGGAAGGAGGAGGAATGTACTTTTTAAAGGCGTAACTTCCGGAATCCTTGTTTGAGCTCTTGGCTTGCGGGAAAGAGGGAAGAGGTGGTGGCAAAAATATATTTTAAAAGCAGGGTATTGTAAGCTGGTCTTAGACTTCTAAGCTTTCAGAATGTTTGTTTAGGAGATGGGTTCCAAGGTTTTACAACTTTGCTGAAAACATTTGCTCTCCTCTTTAGATTCATTCAGCTGATAATCATTTTTAGTGACTTCCGAGGCAACATTGCTGTTGAGAATTGATACAGCAATGAATCTTTACTAGCACCCATCAAAACTGGAATTTGTAGCTCACGTTTTAGTTTGACTATTTTTTTCTCTTTAAAAAATTCCCTGGAAACTGGCTTTGTCCTGTCAGTTGAATAACAAGCACGGAATTTATACAATCACTGCCTTGCTGCAGTACAGCTGATTTGCATCTTCTGGTTAAATGCAAATTGTCCGTCCTTAAGTTCAGGGCAGCATTTGCCTCTGGCATTTGCCTCTCTTTAAATGAAGGGCACTAAAGCAGCTTGTGGACATGACTGTTTGTTTAGCTTGGCTTCTCTCTTTGATCTCATGTTAACATACCTTAATGGCAGGTAATGATGGATAATGGAGTATTGTAAAGTTCAGGTAATAAATACTGCTTAACTCATAATAATGCTGAATAATGTACTTTTTATGACTTGGTTTGATGGAAAATTTCCTTGTCAGCTTGGTCTAATTGTCCAAACAAAACCACCCATTACTTGAAGAATTACATGTCTCCCTTAGACACATTAATTAGGGTCATGGCTGGGCTGCACAAAGGAATATAGTGACACTTCAGTTATCTTTAAATGTAATCTTTGGACAGTCTTCCTAACGCTAAACTCACGTTTAATGAGAAACGTTTGTTTGCACTTGCCCTTCGAGGCTCCGGGCCTAGGTTGGAGTCCCCGGCCGTGGCTGTGGGCCCATGGGTACACACACCAGGGCCCTTCCGTTGAGGTTTCGAGAGGTCATCAATTCAAGAGGCTCCGAACATCAAAAGTCACAACATTAAGTTAGCTCGAGGCACAGGGAATGTGTATGAAGAGAAAAGGAACATGTTTACATTTTTTATTACTGGATGTCTGAGGACAGTAAACATCACATGGCAACAGAGATTAGAGTAAAAAGGGAGATTTGTGTTTTGGTGTTGGCAGGCTCAGGTGCTGTACATCAAAGTGCTTAGCGCAGCCCTCCTTGCCCAAGTGTGGCATTTTCATGATGTTTCATTGTCTTTGAAGTCCTAGGAATATTCCAGAGAATACAGTGTAATAGAGATCCAGGAGTTGACCATGTGGGCTTTTGGCAATATGGCTATTGTAACACCCAGTTTGATTTCACAGCACACACATAATGAATCCAAAATAGCTTTTGGAAAAATGGTGCCTGGTTGTTAAAGTTTGGTAACGATTCAACTCATGATTCCAAATGATTGACAGTTACTGTATCCATTCAGAGACTACTTCCCTGTGTATTGGAGAAAAAGTAGGTGTTTAATTTTTCAGATTGATCCAACTTGCCATCTCACTGAGATGTTTCATATCTTATTTAATACACTGAATTTCTAATGGAAACCCACAACAGATGAAAAAGTCCACTTCGACTTTGTTGCAATCACCCAAAAATCATTTTTTTTCCTGACGCTCTCTATAAATGATGGATTCCTTAGCCATTATACTTCCATGGTTTTTACTGTCATAAGTTTCCCAGAATGGCTTATTTTGATGAATAATATTGTCCACTCCACACATTACTTGCTGTCTACCTTGAGTCCTTTTAAAGCAAAATTAGAATATTTCAGATTGGCTTTAAAATAAACAGAATCTGTTTGTCCTTAATAATTTTGCTCTTTCATCCTGATGATTCATTTCATGTTCTGCTTTGGCTGAAATGCTTGGAAGTTTACAAAATCAAAAACTACATTCTTTAGAAATTTGGCTTACTGGATTTATACAAAGACTGCTGTCTTGCTTTCTCCTTTCAATTAAAAACATAAATACTGTATTCATTGTTAAATGTGTGAACACATGCCTAAAACTCTCGTAGCAGTAAACGAACAATGGCTTTTAGAAAATAATCCAAGAACTGTATGCATCTCATACTAGGTACATTGCAAACGTCACTGCCATGTGGCAATGGGATGTGGGCAATGTTTGGTGAGGCTCATAAGTTTTTAAAACAAATTAATGCAACAGGGATGGTCCTCTTTTTACTTAGATTAAATTTATGACTACTGTATATTTGGATTAAATTGATCTTTTCTAACTTTGAAATTTATTTAGATCGAAACCTTATGTTTCATATATGTATATGTGGTTACATAATATATTTCAAGGGGAATCTATTCTGCTTTATTGTACTGTCCTTAGGTAGATATATTAATAACCTAGAGACATTCAGGGCAGGTGTACAACTCTGTCTGCATGGCAGAATCACATGGGAAGGTCTTTAAAAAACTACTGATATTCCAGGCCCACTTGAGATAAATTAAATTAGAATCTTGTTTAGGGCTCTGATCTCATATGGATATTTTTTGAAACCTCCTCATGTTGTTTTAATATGTAGCTGGGCTTAGAAACCACTGGTTATTGTGCATTGTTTCTGAAATCATGATCCAAGAGGACCCCTGAGCAGAAGTTACCTGGGAGCTTGCTAAATGCACTTTCCCAAGTGTTGCCCCAGCCCTCCTGAAACAGAACCTCTGAAGGGAGCCTGGAACCTGCGTTTTACGAGTGAACTTCATGTGCACACTGAAGTTGGAAATCTGCTACTCTTTTCCATTTGCTTCATTTTCCAGAGAAGCTGAACTGAGTTTCAGGCATCCAAGCTCCTCTAACGTATGTAAAGAAAATTCCATTTCCCCTGGCAAGTGGTGTTTTCTACAGCTGATGAACCAAAGCCCAGAGAGACTAAGGGATGGCTCTTTAGTGCAGGGGCCAGGGCAGATAGGTCCCTATTGTCTTGAGTCTCCATCTACCTTTCTTTTCTCTATACATCATCAAAGTGGTTAGAAGAGCTGCTGTTTAAAATCCTTTGGTGTCTAGAGGTTTAGCCACATCTAGTATAAGATCAAAACTGGAGAGGCACAAAGTTTGACTTAATATGACTTTTTCTACCTTAATGCAATTTAACAAGTGTTGATTGAACACCATTTAGGTGTAGTTGCTTAGGGAGTACAAAGATGAAATACAAAGATAAATTGGCTGTGCTTCTTATCTAGAAGCAGTTTAGAGTATGGAAGTTGAAGTAGACGTGTATTGGAGGCTAACACTGTTCCTCAAAGTGTTTTATATAAATTAGCTCCTTGAATACTCACAAATAATCATTTTACATGTGAAAAAACTGAGGTAAGACATAAGTACTTGCCAGAAGTCTCATTGCTCCTCTGTGGAAGCAGGATTTGAACCAACAAAATCTGACTACAGAGCTTGTGCACATAACCACTACTCAGTAGCTCCAGAGCCTATATATGCAACCATCATTCTATGTTGATTACATATGGCCAGCTTCATGGCAAGGCATTGCCTTTTGCATTAAGTAAGCACAAAGTGAGGTACAATGTATCCTGAGATACAGAAAGTGAGGGATTAATTCTGATTATTGGTAAGGGTTTCAGGAAAGGCTTCATGAAAGGACCAGGCTGTTGAGCTTGCCCTCTAAGGATGGGTGGGGCTTCTAAAGGCAGAGATTGTGCAAACACAGAGTATGTGAGATGTTCAGAGAATGCCAAGAGTTTTTTATGACCTGAATATAGGATTGTGCTGGGGGGGACCCACATCTGGAAAAGTAGATTTGAGGCATTCTGTAGAGTTGGATTAGGTTTCCTGCTTACCTGTCCAGCAATAAGCAATTCAGTCAATACATAGTTTTAATCCAATACTAGATAGTGGTTAGTGAGCAGAGGGAGAAAAAAGAAAGAGGACTCTCTAGTTGCTGGCATTCAGAAACTCATACTCCAGGGGTCAAAAAGGGACACTTTAAATATTATTTATTGATTGCTGAATAGGAAAAGCATTAGCATGAGGCAAAATCCCAAAGTACAAAAGTCTGAACAATGAAAAATAAGTCTTATTTACAACCTGATCACCACAACCTGGCTCCCGGTTCCAAAGGAAATCATTGTCACTCAATGAGTAGAAACCTTTAGTGTCATTTCCTTCTGCCAAAGTCCCATGGCCACATGACTATGTCACTGTAAACCCTCCTAGTCCCATTAACTTACCAAGGTTCGTCCTGGTGTATGGCTATACCATCTGTGTCTGGAATTCTCAAAGATAGCCATTCATTCAACAAACATTGTTGAGTGTCTACTATGTGTCAAGAACTGCTAGACTGGAGATAAGAAGATCAGCAAGGCCTAATACTTGCCCTTAGGGATCTCACAGTATAATAAGATAAACCACCCAAAATAATTATTACAACGCACTGTGGAAAATGTTGTAATAGTAATAAACACTGGGATTTATGAGGATAAGTGGACTCTAAAGCCCAAGCTCTTTCTAGTTCCCACTGCCTCTGGGCAGAGAGAGATGCTGAGCTACAAAAGCCCTAGGCTAATGTTCTTAGGGAGAATTGCATCCTTCCAAACCATCCTCCATTCTTTATTTTGCATGATTTGATCTAAACATCCCTCTTTGTCATGGTCTTTTTCACATCTAGACATTTCTTTTATGGCTGTTACCTTGATATTTTATTGTTAATCAATAATCATGGGTAAGTTTTTAATTCAATTGATTTATTTTCCTTCTAAAGAGCTATATTCCATACTCCTGCAGTACAGTTTTGGGTTTCTGACAGCTGGTATAAACCAAAAATTGAGAGTTTTGTGTCCTGGGGATGTGATTCCAAGCACCGCTATGTTCTGTTTTTAATTCTTGTGTGGTCCCACTGAAATGTCAATAGGTTATGAATATTCACAAGAATGAAGGTTGCAGGGACACTTTTTACAAAAAACAATGAAGCAATTGTCTAATAGTTTTTATTGTTTTAATACAGTTTCCCAAACTGCATTCTGATGAAGAAATTCCATAAGATATTAATAGATATTATACTCAAAAAAGGATTCTATGGTTCTGTAGGTCTGGATATGAAGAAATAAACAGGCTTCTTTACTCCAGAAATTCTTAGAGTCTTTCATATGCCAATGCATATTGTCAATTTCCAGGAAAACATCAGATGCCGTGATTCTCAAACCTATTTGAGCATGAAAGCTGTGTGTGTGTGTGTGTGTGTGTGTGTGTGCATGTGTGTGTGTGGGGGGTAGCCATTGTCCTCTTGAGACAGTCTGTTCTATTAGATGACTGATGATGTCTAGTACAATAGATTCTGCATGTGAAATGCCCCACCATGTGTCTCCCCATCAGAAAAGAAACTCTCTTGAGCATAGACATGTATATAGCTTACAAACTACATTTGTGAACCTGAACTGGTAACTTATTCCTGTGCCATGATGAAACATTCTGCATGATCCTGTTTAGCTGTTTTTTGTGACCTGGAGAGGACTTGAACGTGCCTCATGGTTTACCTCAGGAAGAGCCCTTTGCCCCTTTAGTGCTAGGGCTGGTCTTATCTCACTGAATTCTTCTCCCCTTTTTCAGCCTTTTGGTTTTTGGAAGACCCACCTCTCTCCTCTTCTTCAGTTGCAACCTCTATCTATGGAGAAGTGTGGACAACAGGCAAAAATGACAGAGGGGGGAAGACTGGCAAAGAGAGTGCAGAGGTGGGGACAGGGTTAGGGAGAAAAGAATGAAGGCAGAGAGGAGAACATGATGACTGCGGGCCTCTAACAATCAAGTTTTAAATATCTCTTGCCTTGTCATTTACCTTTGTGGTCACAGGAAGTATCCCGTGGCAGATAAATCACTTTAAACCCCAGACATCAGAAATGTTCCCATATTGCAGGGGAGGGCTTGACAATAAAGAGGAGCATTATTATCTTTACTACCATGATATAAAGGTTGTTTTGGAAACTCCTTAGTCAAGTCCTACCCAGAGAAGCCTTTCCTATTCTTTGTCCCAATTCCCCACCAACAGACTCTGTGCATCCTTAGTCTTTGCCTATGTTCCCAGAAAGAGCAAAGTTCTATTTGACCTCCTTCTGCAGACATTCTCCCTGCGTTGTTAAGAATGAGGAAAAAGGAGTGCAAAGGGAAGAACTGAGAAGCTCAGAAAATAGCCAGTGGCTGAGGGGAACACAAGATGCTACAGACAGAAGTGAGTAGACTTCAAAAGAAAGCCCTTCTCAGGGTGCACTGATCAGAATTATATTCAGATATGGGTGGTGGCAGAAAACCCATGAGAACAGCGGTTTAAATAAGACTGAAGTTCTTTTCTCTCTACCATAGAAGTGGGGATAGGTGGTCTGGGCTGGCCTGGTGCTCCACATTCCTTAGATCTTTTTCTATTAGGCATGGTCTTGACCTCATGCTCCAAAATGTCATTATCTGCATTCTGGGCAATAGGACGGAGAAAAGAATGGGGAAAAAAAAAAATAGAGACAAAGGGCACATGTGTGCAATCCTCTGACAAAGGTTTCTAGAGCAATTATACAACATTTTGCTTATATGCCCATTGGCCAGAACTTACTGGCATGGCCATAAATAGCTGCAAGAGGGTCTTAGAAATTCCATCTTTATTGTGGGCAAACATTTGTACAGTCAAAATTGAGCTCACTTACTCTGGAAGAAGGGGATAACTGATAAAGGGGGATGTGGTGGACTGCATAATTATTCTCAAAAATGTTCCGCCCCTCACTCCTCAGTGGTACATGTGACTTGCTTCTGCCAATGAAATACAAGCCAAAGCTTTAAGAGCTAGCAAGTAGTTTACTATGTCCTCTTTTCCCTCTGCCATGAGACTGGCAATGTCCGAGGCTGTGCCACTACACTGGGTACTGGAGGGAAGATGACACAGAACAGAGCTGCAGCTGACCTGTGATGGCCATTAGACATAAGTGGAAAATAAACCTTGGTGATTGCAAGCCAATGAGATTTGGGGATCATTGGTTACTGCAGTATAACCTAGCCCCATGGTTCTCAAAGTGTAGTCCCCAAACTGTCAGCATCAGCAAATACTCGGGCCCTACCCCAGACCTACTGAATCAGAAGCTTTGGGAGTAGGCCCAGGAATCTGTGTTTTAACAGGCCCTCCAGGTGATTCTGATGTGTGCAAAGGGACAGCCACTGTCCTGGCCTCTCTTGACTGATACAGTGATGACTAGGTGTCTCCATCACTCAAAGGCTTGACTACCTGCCACCTACAGATAGAACCAGCGAGCAGGGCTGCCATCTATTCCCTACAACAGGAAAAAGAAAAGAAGCAGATTTAGTAGTTATAAGAGTGGAAGTGGCATCTTCCTGTCTTTCTATGTGACTTCAGTCCTTAGAGAAGATGCCATGGCTATAGGAATTGTAGATCACAACTCTTCATCTCAGTGAGGAAATTAGTTAGAGCAAGAAGCAGACAGTTGCTTCCATATCCTTGAAGCCGAAGGAGTAGAATGATGACTTAGAGATCTATTTTCCACTTCTTTGACCCCACAGTAATCTACTGTTATAGCTGGGTCACACATAAACCACTGAAACAACATATTTTAAGCAATAAAGTAGATTGCTCTATTAAATTTTCCATATTTTTAGAACTTTTTGATTTTCCCAGATACCTCTACCTCAAGACCATTGGGATACCTTATGTTGTTCCAGAACATGGCTGACAAATTACACTTGGAATTCTAAACTGTTGCTCAAGGTAATGAAGCTGGCACCAGAAATTGCCTGGGTGCTCTTCTGCAGGGCTGGAAATAACCAATGGGCACTTCCTCACAGCATCTTTTATGCTCCTTTTTTACTCTCTTGCAGAACTTTCTGCAGTATCTGGATTGCTCAGGACTACTGGGCAGAATTCCATACTCTAAATCTTTCCTAACAATCCAACTCGTCTTCCTTTGTCTCAGTCTCTCCCAGCTCCAGACTAGAGCGTTCATTAGGCTGGAACCAAGTTGTCTGGTTGGGATGTTGCTCTCCTAGATGTAGGCTTTATTTCAACACTGCCAACCTTAAAGGTGGACACTCATTGCACATGTTCTAGAAGATGGCTTTAGGAAAAAGCTTTCCATGGGGCCATGAAGGGAAACACAACCAAACTGGGACATAGCATGAGAAAAGGGAAGGAAGCATGTTTCGGAAGGGAGGGAAGCATCTTTGAACCTTGGCATGTGGTAGAGAGGTGGCCCTGCTGCCCCCTCTCGTCTAGGCAGCTGACTATATTTCCCCCTCTGCTATGCTCTTGTGAGAAATGCAGGTTTCAAATAAAATACAAAATAACCCTAATGAGGTAGCAATTTAGCTTGAATCGGCAATATTCTATATACATTTGCCTCACAGTGTGAACCAAGCAAACTTCCCATCCTGGGAAGGAGCAGACACCTCATTTGCTGCCTTGGGCTGAAATGTAGCCATATTTAAAAGAACAAACATGATTTCCCTAGGATATAACTTTTAATATGCTATGGTCAGTTCTCAGAGCAAGCTCTTATATTAGTCATTTGGCATTTTCCTCAGAGCCCACATGGAAACCCCACTGTCTCCAGTCTGCTGAAAGCTCTGTGCAAAATACCGCCTCATCAAAGATGCCAAATGTCCTGAACTCCACAGGAGAAAACCACAGAGGAAACTGTCCTGGCCTGACCCCTGAGCACGCTGGCCCCCACCGCCCTGTGCCTGTCTGCCCAGGGCCATCTCCAGAGTAGCTCAGGGTCCAGAAGGAATCATGCTCCCTTTTGCCCTTTCTTCTCACCCATAATATTTTTCTATAAGGAAAATCAGGCCTTAAATGGAAGTCAAGGACAGGAATAAAGGTGGAGGTGGAAAACCAGAAGATTCACAAAAAGACATCATGATACCAGAAGGGGACAAGGGTGTAGGTGTAGGGGAGACACCAGACCCGCTCTTTCCCTCTGCTGCGGGTCTATGAGCACCCCAGGTCTTTTGTTTAACACTGGTTACTTGGCCAGAGGTATGCATTTTAAAACTCTGTTTGAGGTTCCTGCTTTCCTTGGAAATAAACAATATTGCTCTAAACTATTTAGTGACTCTGGGGAGAACAGGACAAATAAGACAAAGGCCAGTGGCTACTTTAAATTTTTTCCTGCTCCTTTTATTTTGAGACCAAAATATAATATGGCTTGGTTGGGATCAGTCCATAGAGCTTTCTGGGCTCTGCGGTTTACAATGGAAGATTTCCTCACAGAATTCCAAGGTTAAAGAGATCCCTGAAGCTGCTCCTCATTGGGGTGGCTTGCTGGATGGTTACCAACTCGATGGGGTGTAGCTGTAGGGTAGAATGGGGCAACTCACAGCTGGCTATTGTTCCCCACACATCAGACCTCTTGCTTGCATGTTTTCCATGGGTCCCAAACCTTCTCTTCCTCCAGGCTTCTTCTATATCTGTGTGTCTTCCTGAGCTAATGGCTACACACCCTCTCAGATACCTTTTCTGGACATAGCTCAGCTCTTAATCTAGGCTGAACAATTGAAGCCACCTCTTTCATCATAATCATTTTCTCCAGCACACAGGGATCAACTTAAAACTGTATACATATTCTGATAAAGGCAATTTTTTGGTTATTTTAATAATTTTATTTTCACAGATAAAACCTTCACAACATCCCCAAAACACAAAGGTAGAGGTTCCATCAAAAGGCTAAAGACCCCCTGTTTGGGTTTGCTAATGCTTCCAGAATGCAAAACACCAGAAATGGATTGGCTTTTATAAAGGGGTTTATGTGGTTACACAGTTACAGTCTTAAGGCTATAAAGTGTCCAAGGTAACACATCAACAATCAGGTACATTCACTGGAGGATGCCCAGTGGTGTCCAGAAAACCTCTGTTAGCTGGGAAGGCACATGGCTGGTGTCTGCTGATCCCTGATTGTGTTCCAGCTTCTCTCTCAGCTCCTGTGCAGTCTTCAATATGTTGCTTTTAGGGCATTTTGACCTCTCTTAACTTCTCTGGAGCAAGAGTCTGCTTTCAATGGCCATCTTCAAAATGTCTCTCTAAGTTGCAGCTCTGAGTTTCTTCTGTTTGTGAGCCCCTTTATAAGCCTCCAGTGATCCAATAAAGACCCACCCTGAATGGGTGGGGCAACACCTCCATAGAAATGATCCAATGAAAGGTATCGCCCACAGCTGATTGAGTCACATCTCCATGGAAACAGTGAACCAATAGGTTCCAACCTAATCAACACTAATACATCAGCCCTGACAAGATTGCATCAAGGATAATGGTATTTTGGGGGACATAATACATCCAAACTGGCACACCCCCAGCCTACCCCTTCCATCCTAACAGAGTCCCATCAGAACCCATGCCTTGGAGGGGGGTGGAGGTGGCCCATTCATTGCAGGACTGGCTGTGCCCAGCTCTAAGTGCAACCCTCAGTCCGGGCTTTGGGTTGCCTCATGGCTAAATTCTGTGCTCTATGAGAAGAAGGTGCATGCTGCCATCAGTGGCCGGGCCATCTGCTCTGCTGAGGCCTGCAGGAAGAAGGTGGTATTTTTGCATGATCCCTTCCCTGCAGTTAGGACCTCCACCCTATCTTCTTCCCAGCCTCAGCTCATTGTTCCTGGATGTTCCTGAAGCTGCTGTAGCTCAGAGAGGCCCTGAGGTATGCTTTGTCCTCCCTTCAGTGTCTTCTCCTCTCTTCTGTCATACTCCTTCTGTTTTTCTTGTCTATCCCACTCCTTCTCTTGTCACTCAGTATGGTGCTTCCTCATTTTTTTCCTTATTCTCTGTCTTCCTCTCCTTCCTATATGTTATCATGTAGCAAAGAACACAAAAGAAATAGAACAGAACACTGAACAAAATGTTAACATTAAGCAAAGAGTAGTAAACGAGAAAGTAAACAACTCAACTTTACAAACAGTTATTTTAAACTCCATATTACTGTGTGGATCTAATTTATTTAAAATTTGCATTTTAAAAAATTTCAAGCCTACCAAAAAATTGCCAAAATAGTATAAGGAACACACTTATACCCTTCACCTAAGTTCACCAGTTGTTAACATTTTGCCACATTTCTTTTCTTTCTTTCTTTCGGTATCTGTATCTTCATTATTATTATTTTCTTTATGAGAGAAAGTTGTAGATACCATAATCCCTTATCCCTAATACTTCAGCATGTATCTCCTAAGAATAAGAACATTCTCTCAGGTAACAATAATATAATTATCAAATGAAGAAAATTTAATAGTGACACAATGCTATTAACTAATGATCAAGCCATGTGGGTCTATTTAAACATTTGAAGGAAGAATCTGAATTTGGCTTTGGTTTACACTATCTAAAAGTATGGTTGGATTGCATTTTCACCGATATCCACAAGATTATGCAAGTTTTGACTAAAATGCTGTCTTAGTTCCTAAGTGCTATCAAAAGGTATAGGTGGGATGTCAAAGAAGTGCTTCTCCACCCCTCCCCAGTTCCTCAAGTTATTTCATTTATAAAGCACAGATACCACCAATGACATCTAGCAAAAAAAAAAAAAAAAAGAATTTGGCTGACTGATCTTATTTTCAGCATGTTAAAATCATTGAGTGGGATGTTCTATACCCACAAAGATCAGTGCCTAGTTTGGAAAGAACTTCCAGAACCCCCACTGACATTCTGATATGGTTTAATTTCATAAGGACTCATATTTAGGGGCATAACCACTTTAGCTTCTTCCAGGGATGTCTTTATAGTAGATAACCCATCCAGAATAAGAACCAGATGATGCTGAAATGGGACTGATAGCTCTTTGTTGTGTTTTAAAGGAGAGAGACATGTACTTATACATATATCAACAAGCAAACGTGCGATGTGCAACAGTGTTGGCTTTTGAGAATTTGTATTCCAGAATCCCCGACAAACCGCTCTGCCTGACCACAGCTGAAACCCAAGGTTCAACTTGAGGTCAATTGCACCAAGATGATTGGAATAAACTAAAAGAGATGCCCTCCTGGAGACCCACCAAACCCAAATCAATGCTTCTGGAATTTGTCCCTTTCCTCGTTTGGTTGTTTTCTTGAGATGTTAAGAGGGCATCCAGTCTCTGGCCAAAAGGGATTTGTCCTTTTTATCTAGTCAGAAGACTGCTGCAGCTATTTGCATTTCTGAATTGCTTAGCTGCCCAAGCATGCTTGGTGTGTGCGGTTTGAAATGTGTCATTGAGGCACGTGACTGCTGTTCTCAAGCTGATGTTGGACTTTCTCCAACAAATATGGATTATGTTAAAGTCGGTTCTGAATTGACGAGGATATGTTAATAACTCCCAGATGGGCATCTCTGTGCTCTCCAGCGGGGAGATGCAGGCAGTCTATGGCAGGAGCGAGTGTTTGGCAGGTCCATCATTCCGTCATTAAAGGCCACATTATTACTTACAACCAGGCTTGCATGACAATGGCTGCCATGAGCCCAGCCTCACAGTAATGAGCACTAGGAATCTGCTTTTAGGTGGATTGTGTTCCAGGTGGTGAGAAATATTTTGTTGGGGATTTCCCTCTTCCTATCCCCAAATATGATATTGTGAATGAATCAATGGGATGGGGATGGGGGAGGGGGAATTGAGGTCTTTGTGGTCCCTCAGAAACTCAGAACAAAGATAAACGTCTGCAACCAGGGGTCCAAGGACCCTCATGTGGAGCAGCCCTTGCTCAGAGGAGTAGCGTTTCTCTGTGCACGTCCTAAGCTGGTGTGCTTCCATGCCTAATTCCTGCCCTAGCCAATTCCAGTTGGAACAATTCGTTGCATTAGTGTTGTTTACAACGTGGCTGCAGTTTCCATTAGATGGAATATTTTCTTTGTCTTTGGTCCTTAAACTATGGAATACAAATGTTTTGAGACTATTTAAAAAAACAAATGAAAAAGCTGCGTCTTTTAGAATTGTATTTCGGGCCCAGAGGAAGCTGAGTATATTCAATGTTACGTACCAATGTAACAAAGTACTATCCAGGAGTGTGCAGGTCATGGACTATATAGCTCATCAGTTAACTGTGATGAAACTGGATATTAAGATAAAAAGGAATAAATAATTTGGCAGAAAAATTATCATTTTGGCACTGCCACATGTAGATACTGCAAAGAAGTACTACGGATTTGCCATATTTCAGTAGAGTGGTGAGAGGCGACAGGGTCTCCACTTACAACATAAATGCTATATGTGCATTGCTTCCATTTCAAATGTAAAATAATCCTTTGTCTCAATATATATGCTGTGGTGAATATGACTGAACATAATAAAAATTAATTGAAAACATTTAATTGCTGATGATGCGCTTTGCTTTGGGTCTCTATTTTGATAACAAGTAATTCAGCCACAAAGAGTCCCCTGACTTTACAGTCAGGTAACTGTGGATTTTATGATGTCATTTCAACTGCATAGGCAAATCTAGATGTTCTCTTTTCTTTTCAGCAACTCCAAGGAATTTAAAAATAAAAAATTACATCTGCCAATAACATTAATGAATCATTTAGGATTCGGTTTTTTACAAGGCAGCAGCAGACAATGCATGCATATACTGGTATATTTTTAATACCAACCATCGGGATTTTGAAATATTTTGATTCATTTGAAAATATCTAAATATCAGCAAAAGATTTCATAGTGCTGGGGCATTTGCAGCCAGCCTGAAGAGGGTTTGTGTGGGTGCGGGACGGTTGAAGTCAACAAATTGGATATTCCAGAAGAGTAGGGAAAAGATAATCCAACCTCACGAGGTTTACTGTTAAAGGAAGAAGTATTAGTTTCCTAGGGCTTCCATTACAAAGTACAACAAGCTAGGTGGCTCAAAACAGCAGAAATTTATTCTCTCACAGTTCTGGAGGTTGGGAGTGTGAAATCAAGGTGTCAGTAGGCCCATACTCCCCCTGAAGGCTCTGGGAAATAATCCTTCCTTTCCTCTTCCTAGCTTCTTGTGGCTCTGAGTAATCCTTGACGTTCCTTGACTTGTAGTTGCATCACTTCAGTCTCTGCCTCCATCCTCACATGATCGTCTTCCCTGTGTTTATAGCTACGGTATCTCTGTGTCCAAATCTCCCTCTCC
This sequence comes from Choloepus didactylus, assembly GCF_015220235.1. Classification (NCBI taxonomy): domain Eukaryota; kingdom Metazoa; phylum Chordata; class Mammalia; order Pilosa; family Megalonychidae; genus Choloepus; species Choloepus didactylus. Next base: position 65,081,061 of record NC_051315.1, on the reverse strand, counting down.
TTTCTCTTATAAAGACTCCAGTTTGACCTAATCTTAACTTGATTACATCTGCAAAGACACTATTTCCAAATAAGGCCACATTCACCCCTACTGGGGTTAGGACTCTCGGGTTCTCAAGTCAATCCACAGCAAGAGCTCTCTGTAGACCGCAGCTGTCTTTAGACTATTTGCCTAGAGGGAGATGAATTTTTGCCACCACTGGATGCAAACAATCTCAGTCATTTTTAAGTGTGTCATAGTATGTTAAGCTTCCTTTGGTGAATATCATGAAGTATTCATAGTCTGCTAACATGCACAACTCTGAGAGGTTGCATATTTATTGAAAATACCTCCTGCTCATCCGTACATTGGGCAATGTGAAAAGAAAGTGGGTTCAAATCCACTAGCCCCAATCCAGGATTATTTGCTCCCTTCTCCAAGCTTTCCCAAGCAACAAAAAAAAGGGGAGGTGGATTTTTGCTTAAAATACTCTATTATTTTATTGACTCTGGGTATTTCTTAAGTCTTCAGAATGTACTTTTGCACCATTAATATTTCATTAAAGAACATCAGTAATGAATTTCTGTTTGTAGAAAGTTTGGGGAGTTGGCAGGTGCAATGGCAGTAGAAGATACTGTATTTCAATGGCCATTAAGTTGAAATTTCCTGAGATACTATAAGACTCCAATTAGCTAGCTGAAAATCACCAGTGGTTCATCATTGTCATTAGGTATTAAGTAGGCAGCTACAGAGTGCTAGATACACTGCAAAACTCACAAAAGCCACAGTCCCAGTTTGGGGGAAACTTATACTTCTGGGGGTGGTGATCTTTGCTGTTGCTATTTTACCATTTGTAATGAGAATTTGTGGAATGAAGTACTTGGCATTTTGAAAGATTTACAGTTTCTAGTTATAGCCCCAACAGCTCATAGCACACAAAGCTGCATTTATAAGAAAGGAAACTACCCCCAGAGAGGCTGCATGGCTGATTGGTAATGCAGTCAAGACTTTCTGACACCGTTTTAAAGATTTTGTCACCTTTGAAGAACATCCCTTAACAACAATACAATCAGACAGTTTTAGGGTGAGAGATCCTTGGATGGTGTTAAGCCCAGAGATAAACACAGGTGAAAGGGTGGAGTTTTTATTTTACCTTCCCTGTCTTTTCCTACATAGGATGCTATTCTCTTCACAATGGCACTCAACTTTCTGGATTGTTAAAAAGAGGCTTATAAGAGCATTTGAAAGTAATATGGGCATTTTAATATTGTGACACTTAATGCTACATAAAACCTTTGTTTCCTACAGGTTTATTGAGCCGGTGTATTAGATTTCCTGCTGTATGAGCAGGAAGATTATGGTGGCTTAGGTCTAAGTATACTTTGGGGAGGCATTTTGTATTTTCTCTATAAATAGTCTTTCTAAAACAGCACAATTGTGTAACTATTAATGTTTATATTACATTATACATCTCCCAAAGTTTACTATGCATAGTGTAGATTGTGGTAACCAAAGGAAATGTTTTTGTCTATGAAATAGGCTGGGAATTGTCATTATTAGAGTAAATCTATTTTACTTAATATTTCATTGGTAGGATTTTTGTGCTTTGCTCTTATGGTATATGTTATTATGTCTAAGCGTCTAAGAGCTAAGAATTTATACATGCATACTTATATATGTCATGTTTTGAAATAAAAGCTATAGTAGAATGAAAGGCTACCTTTAAAATGGCAATAATGATGTTAGGGTGATTCCAAAATGGGCAGAAAACTCAAGAAATGTTGATTGAAATACATGTTTTTTATAGATGAGAAATTTGATTAAGAGGACTCTGGATCAGAGCATGCATTAAAGCTTATTTTTCATTCCAAAATAATTTCTTAGGCTTAGTGAAACCAATCAAATCATGAATTCCCTTATTAAATGTGTATTTTTAAATAGCTAACACAGAATCCCTCTCACAAGCGCAAGGTAAAATGCAAAAGTATCACACAGATTTCAACTTGGGCTACAATTCTGTTCTTTCTTCTGGGGAAACATAAGCTATGGTAAAATTGCATTTCTTTGTGTGAGTCATTTAATGAGCAATTTCTTCAGAATTTATAAGATAAAGACCCCAGACCTAGCACTATAGACCCCCCCAGAGCCACTTTTTCCTCTGAACAAGAATAGCCAGTTTCATTATGTTTGAAAACATTGCACGAGAGAAACAAATGGTGAGGGATGTTCCATCCAAAGAAATGAAAGATTATCTTCACCAAATGGCAGAAATTAGATATATGGGGCCTAGCTTGGAATCACTCTTAGCTTCAGATAGAACATGACGTATGGGTAATCTGCAATTTGCTAGGGGCATTGTTAGCATGCTTTGCCTCCAGGGTAGGATTTTAACCAGGCCTCCAGCAGCTGTGTGCTTGGCGTCTCAGCCACATTAGGTATACAGAACCCCCTACTATTACCCTGGTGAAACCCGTGCCAAGGCCCCTGGTGACACGGCGGAGGTATTAGGTCAGATGAGATACATTAAGTGGCAAGTGATAAATTCAAGATGACAATTCAAAACAGCAGTGTTTCTTCTAGTAATTAATTCCAGTGGTGCCTGAGGCAGTGCTTGGTCGCTGCCACTGGTGTGGCAATGCTGCGCAGCTAATGAGAAAACATTACAGCGAGGATTAGGGCCTGCGCATTCTGGCAGGCTTAGGTCACTAAGATTAGGAAATATTAACACAGACTTACTGAGATAAACCTTATATGCCCAGGAAACTTAATTTTTATTTTATTAATGTAAAAACTGGTGAACACTTTTACAATGCGATGATTCACTAAGGGGGCTGGGGAGAGGGGCCAGCATTCCACTGGGGGTCTGGGGCAGCCCCCCATGGGCCGTTGAGGTGGCGGCAAAGGTGCTTGCCAGGGCCGCTGGCCCATTTTTCTTCTGTCTGAGGACACTGTGTCTTTGGCCCTTTTGTTCTCCCAAGTGTGATTTAATCAAGACTTTTTGTTATATGACTTACCCTCCCTGATTAAGAAACCACTCTGAATTGGTTGATGGCTTTTTTCAAGGCACTGATGTGGGGTTCACTTTCTCTTGAAGACAGGGTGATGAGAGTGCCTTAGATTTCCCAGTGCTTCTGTTTTTCAGAGAGCTTGCTCGTGATTATCCTCACTGAAAGACAGTCCATGAGCTATGTTGAAGAAGTGTTACCATTCCAATTTGATAATTGAGAAACAAGATCAGAGAGGTGAAGGGAGCAGGTGGAGGTCACACAGCCAGGGAATAGATGTTTGGGCCTAGAGCTCAGCACTTCGAACACCTGGTACATTACTCAACTGAATGTCTTCTAGAGAAGGTTGTGGGCAGAGGCCACCATCCAAGAGTTTCCTAAAAAATTCTCAAAGACATTTCTTCTGGGCACTCCCTTTTGTGCATATATGCATACATGTGCATGAGTACGGTCGCCCACCCCTCCCACCCCAGACCCCTACAGAATGTCCCAACTCATCTCTGATGAAAGACTTTAATGTGAGCAGCTACAGATGTCTTACAGTGTATTGGATATATGACCTATAAAATGCCTACTAAACACTTTGCCTCTGGCACTGAAAAACGAACTGCTTCTAGGGACAAGACTGTTTTCTTATCACCTGCTATAAATTGGCTCTCGTGTTTGATACTTAAGTTCAACTTGTGCTCTTTCCCACAGGTATGTGTGTGAGTGAAGGGAGATGAGTAGAAAGGCCATTAGTGGCATGTGTTCTCTGAAATGTTGAAATGCTACCAAATACTCACATCTTTGTGCTCTGAGCTTCTTGGTTTATTAAGAAGTAGATTATATTTTATGAAGATAGAAAAAACAATAAGTACAGTGTATTTTTTTGTTTTTCTTCTATAGGATATATGATACTGATCTTGTATCAGTAACATTAAAATTTAGCTAGTTCCATTTTCCAGAATAGTAGAAATAATGGAGAGCACTTTCTCCAGGCTCAGTTTCAACAAAGTAACAATTACAAGCCACTTATATGTATAATATATATATATATCATTACAAGTGGTTTGTAATTGTAATATATATATTACATAATAATATATATTATATAGTAATAACTTTTTGTATGAGAGAAGAACTTAAGAAAAATCAATGTTTTGCAAATAAGCTTATCTTTTCTTTACATGTTTTGAGCTAATAATTTGTAAAAAGGACCAAAGGGTTTCTACAAAACCTTTTCTCAACGCTATAATTGAATGGGCTAGAGACATGAAAATGAGAGATGCCTGAGAGAGTAAAGAAGGATTAGTGTTCAAATCTGATCACTGGATCTCTCGCAATAGTGGCTAAACTAACATTCGATGAAAGGTGAGGAATTTGGGTGATTCAAATGATTGTTATCTTAATATTTCTATTTTACCTTTAGTTTCCATAATTGGACAAAAAAGCACTATAAGAACTGTTTGCCAGAAAGATAAAATTTACTGAGGACAAAATAAAACTTTAGAAATATGTAGGGAGCAATAGTTCAACAATATGACTTTAAGCTCACCTTCATTTTAGGTGAAGCAAGAAGGCTTCATTTCCTTTATAAGTGCTTAAAACTACATCTTGTTTAACTTATAACACTTATACCATGCTGTTTAGATGTCTAATTTTTATCTGTGAGTTAAAAAAAAAAATGGAAAGTTACTTCCATTTCAGGTCTCAGCTGGGGTATTCTTCTCTTTTAGTAACAAATAATGAAGAAATCAAAAGGTTCCTGATGTTTTGCAGCCTGTCATATGTCTAAATCTCTAGACAAGTTTTAATTACTTGAAACAATGCCATGTCTTAGATACGGAAGGCTCTACGACAGAATGTTAAACCACCTGCATTCAAACCTTCTTCTCAACTTCCTTCTGGTCACTTTTTTTCAGTTAGCTGCTTGGCTATCCCACACAACCTGAAGTCTAACAGAAACCAGGCTATTTTTACTTTGTTACTGCCAAACCTTAGGTTTCTCAGGGCCTTACATTTTATAATATTTTCTGTTACGATATGGAACAAAGAGCACTGGACTGGAAATTTGAAGATTTGGGTTCTAGTTCTAGCTCTACCCCTGACTCACTATATGAACTCTAGGACTTGATTTTCCCATCTGTGAAATGAGATACAAGGTTCCCAAAGCTGACATCAATCACATCACACCCACTAGGAAGACTTTTTTTTAGATGCTTTGAGAGTTTGTAAAACCCACAGAAAAGTTGTGAACACTAAATTCTACAGAGTCATGTATATGTATAAAGTTACCTGACCCTGAAAGACTGTGATTTATGTGTTAAATCCTAACTACATCCTTTTTCTCCCACTTAAGAAAGTCCACTGGAATGAACACCAATGAAAGCGGTAGTATTTATTGGTGGGAAAAATCACTTATAAATTTTGCTTCTTTATCAATAATAAATTATTTGATGTAACTCACAACTGAATGAAACATACTGGTTGGGGATTTTTTCATAGATGGGGGCTATTATTTAGTTTAAGAAGTTTTTTTTAAATTTTTACATTTTTACAAACATTCCTCCTTTCTCCCTTCCTCATCCCTCCTCCCCCCGGTATCTTCTAATATGCCTTCTATTTCTGTGAATTTGCTATTTCTAGTCATCTCTTACAAGAGACATCATATAGTTTTTTCCCTTATTATTTTTGCCTTTATGTGTCATTCCATGTTGCAGCATTACTCATAACTTCACTTTTACTTATGGCTGAATAATATTCCATTGTGTGTATGTACTACATTTTGTTTATCCATTTGTTTTTTGATGGAATTTTTCCTTTATAAAAAAGCTTGTTTAGACTGTCTTTAAAGTACTAAAGAAATGCATGCTTATTTTAAAAAGTCAAACAATATGAAAATATAAAGAAAAAAGTTCAATAATCCTCCACCCCCTTCTATCACACTTGCTTCCAATCTCTCCTGAGGAAACGAATGTTAAATTTGGTACGTGTATCACTTAGGATTAGGTTTCATTGTGTGTAATTAAAATACACCAGACACAAATGACTTACATAAAATAGAGGTTTATTTCTCTTACATATAACATGTGTCCAGAGGTAGGATGTCCAGGTTTGGTGGCTCCATGGTGTCATCTGGGACTCAGGCTCTCCTGTCTTTCTGTTAAACTCTCCTAGCTCATGGCTGCCATCCTCGAAGTCTTCTCATGGTACAAACATGGCTGTTGGAGCTCCAGCCAACACACACACATTGTAAGCAAGAAGAAGTTGGAATGCAGAGGGAACAAAGGGAAGGTAGGGTATGAAGACTCTCTCCTATCTGAGTTATTTCCTTTAAAGTGCACAACTTTGTACATACTTCATTGGCTTAAATGGAGTTACATGGTCATACCATCTGCAAAGGAGGCTGGGAAATGTAGTCTTTTATTCTGAGTGGCAATATGGCTAGAAAAAACTAATTCTAATTCTAAAGAGGAAGGAGAGAATGGTTGAAGGGTAAGGGAATTAGTCATATCTTCCACAGTATGTATCTTTTCATATCTTTTTTCATGGTCATACAAATATATACAAATACAGAGAGACTAGTCTGGTGATTCTGTTGTAGTTATTTATCAAATAGATAATATTATACCCATTGCTCTGTAACTTGCTTTTTTTCTTTTCATATATTATGGACATCCCTCCAGGGCATCCTTCATATAGAGACTGGACTTACTCTTTTTAATAGCTATATAATATCCCATAGTATGAATTTATCATAATTTATTTAACCAATCCTATATTGAAAAAATTCAGACTTCCAGTGTTTTACTGCCACAAAAATGTTGAAATAAATGTCCTTATACTTATATCTAGAGTCATAATTACTTAAATTTTTAAAATTACAAATTCTATCATGTATTTAAGTTAATACATGTAATGTGTAAGCCTGGTTTAAAGAATAATAAAACAAATGTATGTGTATCCACCATTCACCCAAATAAAATAGAACATCACAATTAACTACTCACACATAGTATACTCCAAAGGTAACAACTATTCTGAATTTTATTGTTCTGTTGTTTTTCGTTATAATTTTACTACATGTAGACATGTTCTTAAAAATATTGTTTGGTTTTGCTTGTTTTTGAACAAATGTATCAATGAACCATATTGTATGTATATTTCTGTGACTTGATCTTCTTACTGTACATTATTTCATGAGACTTATCCTTGCTGATGTGTTTAACTGTAATTTAATTTTTATTCATATATAGTAGTAACCCATTGTATGAATATACCACAATTTATTTATCTCTTTCCCTGTTGATAGACATTTGTTCCCATTTTTACTGCTAACACAAAAATGCTATTCTGTGCATTCTTGTTTGTTCTTATTTCCTTGGGTAAGTGTTTCTCTTGCTTGTATACTCCAGGATGCAGTTGTTAAGTCATAGGGTATGTGCCAATTATTATTCCCAAAGTATTTATCCCAAACTGGTTGCGTGAAAGAGTTCTTGTTGTTACGTATCTTCATCAAAAGTCAGTAGGGTTATTGCAATGGACAGAGGTGGCCTAAGGGTACATCAACTGATGAACAAAGGGTGAACTGGGGTGTATACATACAATGGAATATTCAGTGGCTGCAAGAAGGAATGAAGCTTTGAGGCGTGCAACTAAGTGAATGAAACTTGAGGACAGTATATTGAGTGAAATAAGCCAGAAATGAAAAGACAAATATTATAATGCCTCACTAATATGGACTAAATATAATGTGCAAATTCTAAGAATTGAATTTGATAGCATAGGTTATCAGGGAAAGGCTTATTGTAAAGGTTCCTAGCTTGGAAGCTCTTACAGCAGTCACATGTATTCCTGAGTTGTTATGGTTATTTCTAAATTCTGAGATGCTGAGCTCTTTGTGTATAACTTGGTTATTCCTTGGTATATGTGTGACATCTGAGACTTGGAACTAGAGTTCTGCAGCTAAGAAAGTCAGCATTATCCCATACAGCAACTGTTAAGAAAGCTGAAAAAGAGATCAGACTTCAATTAGAGATGTGAATTAAGCTGATCTGGTTAGAACTAAGGGAAATCAGACAAAAGGGTAAAAGACAATATTGACTGAGTTTTAAAATTTCAACTTCTGCATGAGACTTAAGGAAGGAGATGTTTATTTTGTGCAAAATTTATATTTTCTGTAGCACACCATCTAATTTAACTTGTATGGTCAGTTTATTCGGACACCATAATTGCATAGAACCTTGAGTAGGGAGTGAGATCTTGTTGGTTTGTACAGTTTAGTGTGATGCCCTGATATATTCCAGAGGTATTTGGGTAGAGAATAAAACGGTATTTGTAAAGCCCCCTTGAGGGACTGGGGGAAAATGTAAAAATATTAAACTTCCTCACCTGGGGAATTCCTGATATTCTTGTAAGCACTGAGGGCTACCAATTTAATAAGCCAAACTCTTGATCTTGGGGCTTGCCCTTATGAAACTTACTCCTGTAAAGGAGAAGCTAAATCGACTTATAATTATGCCTAAGAGTCACCCCCAGAGAACCTCTTTTGTTGCTCAGATGTGGCCTCTCTCTCTAAGCCAACTCTGCAGGTAAACTCACTGCCCTCCCCCCATGTGGGACATGACTCCCAGGGGTGTAAATCTCCCTGGCAACATGGGACATGACTTCTGGGGTAAGCCTGGCCCTGGCATCGTAGGATTGAGGAAGCCTTCTTGTACCAAAAGGGGGAAGAGAAATGAAACAAAATAAATTTCAGTGACTGAGAGATGTCAAATGGAGTTGAGAGGTCATTCTGAAGGTTATTCTTATGCATTATATAGATATCCCTTTTTAGTTTTTAATGTATTAGAATAGCTAGAAGGAAATACCTGTAACTATTGAACTGTAATCCAGTAGCCTTGATTCTTGAGGATGACTGTATAACTATATAGCTTACCCTATGTGACTGTGTAATCATGAAAATGTGAAAACCTTGCAACTGACACTTCCTTTATCCAGTGTATGGACAGATTAGTAAGAAAATAAAGACAATAAATAAATATATAATGGGGTAGGGAATAAAGGGTATGGGATATTTTGGGTGTTCTCTTTTATTTTTATTATTTTCATTTCTTTTTTTGGAGTAATGAAAATGCTCAAAAATTGATTGTGCTGATGAATGCACAACTATATGTTAATATCGTGAACCATTGATTGTACACTTTGGATGATTATCTGGTATGTGAATGTATCTCAATAAAATTGCATTATAAAAATTAATCGTGTCAGACTTTGACATTTTTGCCAGGCTTGATATAAAACTGTTTAAAGGACATTTTAAAAATGCTTTACCCCTGGCAATACTGATTCAATAGGTCTGATTTTGGTCCACTTATGGAGGGTCCTGGGACTCTGTATTTTATTAAATCCCTGGTTGAATCCAGTGCTCAGCCATGTTGGAACCAGAACAGACTGACCCCTAAGACCCTGTAGAATGTGACTATTTCCAATTCTCTGCAGCCTTTCATTGCCCACACTGATGCCATCATCATAGTCTGGGATTCCTTTCCTGCAGAATTCTTTGCATTTCCACTCCTCCTTCCTTTCTACTTCTCCAGCCAACATGCAAGCCCTGAATTGGGTCCTTATTACTTCAGGCTGAGAATAGAAATGGCATAGAAAGTGATTACATGCACAGTCTGTGGAATGAGTGTGGGTTCAAATTCTGGCTTTGCCACTTACTAGCAGTGTAACCTTCCACAAACTACCTTCTCTCAGTCTCCAATTCCTCAGTTATAAAATGAGGGCGATAATAAAAGTATCCATCACATGGGGAATGCGGTGAGGATTAAAAGATTTAATAGATAGAAGGCTCTTATATGAGGGCCTGACACAGGGTGAGTTACTCAATAAATGCTATCTTTATTAATATTATCATAGTTATAGCTGCTGCTATTTTTGCTACTTTGACAGCCCCTGGAAGAGTGTGGGGATTTTGTAGTAAAGAGGACCTTGCTGACAGCCTCTCTTCTACGTCAGTTCTCCTTACACAAGGGCACTAAATAATCTACCGGCACCATTTCGTTATATTCTCTACTGCTCAGGAATGTGCAATGTTCTCTTTTGCCTGTCTTGGGGAAGTAACCCATCAAACTCTCAGGAAATGTCAAGTGGTATGAGGCTTTTGCTTTATTGAAAAGAAAAGCTTTTCCTTTTCCTTCTCATTCAAGTGTAGCTTCTCTTTGACAGAACCTAAGAAGTACCTGGTGGTAATTGTATTAGTTAAGATGCTGCAGCGTTCACATGTTTTAACAGAGACCAAATAGCCATGTCTAAAACAAGGTAGAAGTTTATTTAGCTTTTACTTAAACCCGAGCTTATAGGCAATCTGGGGAACTGAGTGGTTGTATTTCAAGAAGACAGGGCCCTGGTACCACCCAACTTTTTGCTATGCCATCCTCTAGAGCAGCTATCAGCAAATTTCTTCTGTAAAGAGCCAGAGAATAAACATTTTAAGCTTTTCTGGGCCATAAGTTTTGTTGCTATGGGTCATGAAATATTCTTCTTCATTTTATTTTTTCAAACCGCATAATATGTAAAAATCATTCTTAGCTCATGGGCTGTATAAAAAGTGCTGGTGGTCTGAATTTGGCCCAGAGGTCAGAGTTTGCTGATCCCTGTTATGGCGGGTTGCCCTTATCTGCAAGATCAAAGACTGTTTACACCACTGTATGCACAGCCCAGCCCTAAAGAAATGGGGAAAGAGGAAGCAAATGGCAAGTATCTTCCTTTAAATAGAAAGCCTTAGAATTTACCTGCATTACTTCTGCTCCCATTTCATTGACCAATACCTAATCACTGGGCCTCACTTAGTTGCAAGTGAGGATGAGAAGCACAGTTTCTAGATGGGCTGCCATGTGCCTAGCCAAAACTAAAAAGGGAAATGGGAGAGTATGGATATTGAAGATAATGGGCAATCTCTCTGCCACAGTACCTGGAAATCAAAGTTGAATAATGACAGAAAAATTATCTCCTAGTCTTGGGGGTTCTTTGAGGTTTGTCTTCTTGTCATTACCAAAAATGGGAGTGATGATGCTCAGTGACTGTACAAGAAATCCACTTCACTGGCCATGAGACAGACAGGATGGTTGTAGGACTGAGGGGAAAAAGGTTGCCAGCCAGCCAAGTGGCACCTACCACCACAGCATACCATCAGTGTTGTCGTAGCATACCATCAGTGTTGTCGTGGCAAGAATTCATCATTTACATCACAAGTGGGCGTCAAAAATAATTTCAGAAACTAAGTCTTTTTTTTTTTTGGCCCTGGTTTTTTTACTCCTCCCCCTTATAAATTTTTTAAATAATATTTTTTATCCACTGAACCTTAATATAATCCAACATTCCTCACCCATTTGTTACTCTCCGAACTGGCTATTTTACTCCCAGTCTTAGATGTTCAGCCCAGGCTGGAAGAAGCAGCAAGAGTAAAAGGCAGGAAGTGGGTGCCCCCTGAGCCTTTTTATCCAATCAGGAAAAGGAGAGTCTTCCAGATTGACTCACCTTGTAAATTTTCAATCTGACAGAGGCAAAGATCTGTTTGAGCTGGGCACATTGCTGCCCTGAAAAAACTGGGGTTCTACTGGTAAGGGGCAGGATCGATTAGCTATTGGATGGACAACTAGGTGTATCTATTCAGTTGTTGGGTTTGAAACAGACGTACGGAGCACCTACTATGGGCAGAGCACTGCGCTGGGGCCTCGGAAGGCAAAATGAGTAATATAAAACATTTCCCTTGAGGAAGTTATCATCTAGAAGGGGAGATAGATTAGTAAACATGCAATCACCATTTAGCATTATAATAGAAGTGTGTGTAAAGGACAGTAAGAGTTCAGGGCAAGCAGTGGGCCACCCTGTCTTGGGGAAAATGAGAAAGGAGATCAGAGAAGCAGTAACAGAAAAACTGGGAGGAGAATAGCATCATTTCCTCCCAAAGAATAGACTCTGACTGTGAACAGAGTGGTGTCCTATCCTGCCCGTGTGTGATAGGAGAATGTGAAAACAGTCATATCAAATGTGTGTGTGGTATTACACATATTTACTCACCTTGGTGCAAATGCTTCTCCCAACCACAAGGACCATTTTCACAGGCCCTACCTTGTCCAAAAAAAACCAACCAAACAAAAAAAACACACACACATGCATATACACACACATCCCTACATATATATGCAATTGCATATATGCTTGGGATTTATATGCTCATTTCTCTTATTTGGTCCTCACCTGAGAAGAGGTAAAATTAAATGTATATTTTTTTAGGATGTGGGGAAATGTATACCAGAAAGTTCCCTTTCTCAAATTAAAACAGGAGTTATTTTTATAAAGCAACATGTATGTATGTATGTGTGTGTGTGTGTGTGTGTGTGTGTATATATATATATATGTATATATATAAAATCTGAGTGCTGCCTGTGTTTGCATATTGGCATCATAGACCTCAAAAATGTTAAAAGCAAGAATGGAAGGCTTGGAGAACACATAAACACTGAGAGATGACAGGTTTTTGCTGCAGTTGGAGACTGGGGAATAGATAATTACATCATTGTCTCTCAATCTGTTCCCACGTGGACTTGCTTAAATGTCATCTCAAACTGCAGGATCTCACTCTTTCCTTCCTGTGAAACCTTATTCAACCTGCGCTCAGACATCATGATAGTGGCGCCTCCATCCGGACTGCCGGCCCGCGGGGAATTCATATTCAGGCATCACCGATCGTTGACCTGGCTATTGTTGTTTGTGATACTTACTGGTAAAGTTTCTCAATCAATACAACACCAGCCCAAGGAGCTCCTGGGAGTGGAAGCCTGCAGCAGTGCACTTAATCTTGGAGCCAGCCAGTGCTCTCTGCTCTGCTGCTAAACTGGGTACTTGGCCCACTTGATGCGGCATTATTGCTGCCGAGGTCAGATGCGAGCGGCTCGGCAAGTGCTGATGAATGGCTGTTGGGGACGAAGCGCCTCTCCCGCCCGCCGTGAGACGTTTAATAATGATGGACCATAACTGCGCTTGCACAGAGATCCGTGTCGTCCGTTTGCTGAGTCTTCTGGGATGGAGATGTAGCAGGATCGGCATTATTATGGAAGGAAGCTTTGAAAGTGGTGGTTTTGGGTTTAAAAACAGAAAAGGCAGGGGAGAAGCTAAAGGGACCGTTGCAATATTTTAAGATAGCAAAAAAGTGTTCCCTTCCTTCTCAGAGAAGGCAGATGTTATCCCGTGTTCCATTACTTCAGGCTTTCCTTCCGTCCTCTGCTAGAGCATGACTTTTGGGCCATGTGGAAAATAAATGGGAAATTATTTTAATTTTATTAAAATGGAGCATTTAAAAGTCTTCATCAGTTACAGACTGATTATTCAGAATGTTAAGCATGGATTTAGCAGAGCAACACACTCTAATATGAAGGAGAAATTATCATCTGAATAATTATTGGACATGGAACTGAGACTTCACCCCTACTGTTTAGGAGCTAACACTATGAAACCCGAATAATTCTAAAAATGGTCATCAAGAGAGAGCTTTCAGTGCATTATTTATCTAGCTATTTCCTGTTCAGTCCAATTCTTTTTTTAGTAATCAGACAAAGAAAAAATAAAAATGCATGGCATGACCTAAATATTCTGTCTGTTATAAATGAAGGCGGGTTACTCTGAAAATAGACCACAAAATATTGTCAAGAAAATAACCAAAAGTGTAAATGTTGGGTTCAGACACAATCTACACATATTCAGAAGGACTTCATCAAATAATTGATTATATAACAATTTTCTAATGAATAGGAAATTGACAATTGGATTTTCAGGGTTCTTTTTAATGTACCAAGACCCTGGACTGTGCATTCGGGGAAGAAGGACTAAGGATAACAGTTGTACGCTGTAGGCAGAGCCCCGGATTTATTTACCTCTCTTTCCTAGGACCTAGCATAGTGCTTCATGCAAAGAAGGCCCCTATAAATATTATTTGGATGAATGGAGTGGAATAGAAAAATGAAATGAAGTGGAAGATGGTTTGGGGACACACCTTTTGTAAGAGAATTGATGCTCTGACAACTCTGCAAGTTTATATTGCCCATCTCCCAATTTTGAGGATTAGACTATACTGATAATCCTAAACAAATCATATTTGGTGTGAATGCTGCAAAATAATTTTCTTAAATCTTAAGATAAATTTGAACTTGTCTTTGTGATTGTACATGTTTGCATGGCATGGCAAAAACTTACACAAATGAACAGAGAAAAATTAGTAGCTTTTCCATTTTCCATGACCAATGCAATCTTTTTTATAGATGCCAAACCTACCGTGTAGCCCAGGCAGGGTGGGATTGGGGGACATCCAATTAAGTATAAATTTTTAAATTCAGTCCCAACCAACAATTTCAATAGTCTATTGAGGTATCTCAGACCCTGCTTTTTCATTCTTCTTCCTGCACTCTCTCCAGTACAGCTTTGTGGATATCTGGAGGGAAGGGTTTACACAACCTGGTGACAAGGAAGAATGGGTCCTTGGATGCCAGGCTCAGGTAATTGTACTGTCTTCTTGTTACTTAGAAACAGATATTCCATGTCTCCCACATCCTTGGGTGCCCTGCTGGCATCTGAGGATGACTTTGTGGCTGATGAACTTGTGGTCTGCTCTCTTGGCTCTGTCTATGTCTGGTGAGTTCATCCCACCTGGAGTCTGGCTGTGGTTCCCAAAGACTGTGGCTTTGGGGCCCCTCTGCCTCCACTGGGGGATCCTCCAGACCAAAGCCCTGCTACTGAGATATACATGGAGTTCTCTCACACACAGGAAATCTCGAGGTGCTCGGGAGTGCTAACTCAGGTGCCTCTTTTGCCTGGCCTCGCAGCAGTTCCAGGTTGTTGTGAAGGTAACCCATGAGGTGGGCTCCTTCCAAGCTCACATAAGAAGCTGAGGAAACACCCCTCTGCCTCTGGCTTCCTTAGGTGTATCTGACACACATCTTCTTTCCAGGACTTTGGCACACAGTGGGGAGTCAGAAGACACATATCTCATGTACTATGCCCCTCTCTCCTTTACCCTCCTCTTTCCCTATAAGCCCTCAGGAGCTGAAAAATGAGGGCTGTTTGTTCCCTCTTCCAGGCTGTGTGGGACTTCTCTTTTGTTCTAGTCTCTTCCTCTGTCCCAGGGTGTCATTTCCTCTCTTTTCATCCCTGGGTCTGTAATAGAGGAACAGCAGCTGGGAGCATAACTTAAGGGAGAAAAAATTAATAAGCTTATCAGCTTATTATTTTTGAAATATTTAGCCCCATTATACTTATCTCTTTGCTTCTCTTCTCTCCTCTTGCTAGCTGCAGTATTTTTTTTTCCTCTATACCCCAGTAATGCACAGCCAGGTCAACGCTTGAGCCTGAGTTTCAAGGCTCCCTAGGAAGTTTGGCATCATGTGAGGTGATGGAGTATTGCTTTCCCCAGCCATATCCCTGTAAGTACAAACTGAGTGAGTGTTCAATAAGTACTTTGTGACTGGTTTCTGTGCAATGTTTCTCAACTGTCTTCTCATGGCATTTACTTTTTCTCAAAAATATCTCATTTAATTCCACAACCATTTATTGAGCACTTACTAGGTGCCAGGCACTGTGTTAGGGGTGCTAGGAGACAAAGGTAGATAAGACGTGGTCCTTTCTCCTCAAGAAAATACAGGCTGGTGCCTGTTAGTGTAAATACATAGTGATGGGTCCTTTGGTTGACTCTGGAGTTGAGATTCCAAAATTGGCCTTTTTCCCTGTCCAGCAAAATAATTTCTGTATGAATTTGAACCAAGAAATTTAAATGGTTTTTATGCCAACCCAGTTTTCAATCTTTCTTCTCCAGATTAGCAAATTATTCCCTGCCTTCTGACACCAACTTTCCAAAATAACAATAATGACAAATATCTCTGGATAATAAGATAACCTGGGAATTAAAGCCTGTACCAGCATTCATTTTGTAATGACTAGGCTGTGTGGGTGGGGCTAGCCTAGGTAACAAGTACTAATCAATGTACACAAATGCAGATTAGAGGGATTCTGGGAATATCTGTGGGAACCTTCTGAGATCGCTGAGGAAAATACAGTTTCCTCAGTTGCATATTTAATTTACTGAGTACACTGTGAGGGCTGGGCTTAAATCTAAATTGTCTTGTTGGATCTCCAGGGTCCACTTGGGATCAGGGAGCAAGAATTATGGTTTGTAGGTATTGGGTGCTCTATATTAAAAGAAAAAATGAAAGACAGAGGAGAGAAAGAGAGAAGAGAGGAAGGAAGGAAGGAAGAAAGGAAGGAAGAAAGGAAGGAGGGAAGAGGGAAAGAAGGAAAAAAGCTGAGGCTCTAGAATTGTTTCACTGATCCAGGCTCTCTATGCTTGCTTCGAAGAGAAGTGTTGCACAGAAGAAAGGGCTTTGGAGTAAACAAACCTGGTTTGAAATAACGGTTCTGACATTGTCTACTATCCAGTTTTGGGCAAGTTGCCTCTGTGTTTCAGTTTCCTCACTGAAAAGGCTGTGATACTAACTGATCTTCCAGGCTTACTAAAGGGTCAGAATTAGCATTTGTGAAGTGTCCAGGCTAGGGCCTGGCACAGAATGGTCAGTTAATGAAAGAAAACTTACTTCTTACTTGCCTTGTTTAAGTGAGAGAGCAGAGCATGAGGTATGGCAGAGGAACCCCTTTGCTGGCACAGAGCATAGGGCCAGTGGGGAAGCAGACTCTATTAAAAAAGAAAAGAAGGAAAAAGATGCATCAGACTGCATGGTTGGGGCCTTGCCTGGCTGGAAGTCACGAGAACTGGGATTCAGCCCATGTTCTGCTGCTGATCGACCAGATAACCTGGGGAAAATCATGTAACCCCCTGTATCTCGGTTTCCCCACCAGTAAAATGTAGGGATTGAACTAAATTAGTGTGCCCAACATGGATCTGGAAACTAATGTTGGTCCATGACCAAGTTTTCACTGGTATACATTGAACTATAGGTAGGTTTTCATAACATCAAACTGATTACATTCAAAAGATTATCTTTCATTCTGAAAATACGTCCTTCCTTATTTTGGGGGTATTATAGTATCCTTTCTTTTAAGAAAGGATGGTGATAATAGATGGCAACTACATCTTGACAAAGTACAAAATAAGCAGGGATGGCAGCCCCAAAATTTTGAGTTTTCGTTCCTGTTTTTTTTTTTTTTTAAAAAAAAAAACAAACAAAAAACAAAAACTTAGTGGACCTTAAAATCCCCAGACTTAGGAACCACTGATCTAGATGATCTCAAGTGCCTCTCAGAGCTATGAAACCTCTGGTCTTATGAAGTATCAATAATAGTGTTTTTGCTCTTAGATTGCTTACCGAGATGAGAACTTGATCCGAGGAAAGAGAGGTTTGCTTTGAGAAAAGAAGTGAAGGAGATTGTGTCTCAGAAAAGGGGCATAAGTCCTTGGTTGGTGGTGGGATTGGCCAACTTGAGAGAGAGGGCCTGAGATCTGGAAACAAGACTTGCCCATCATGGTTGAGCTGCCATTTGGTGGGGGAGAGCACTTGAGATGGTCTAGTTCAGTGGTTCCCAAAAACCACAACTATGGAGTAGACATAAAGTTGCCTTTTTTTTTTTTTTTCTGCCAAGATGCAGTTGCCATCTACTCTCACCAACATTTCTTAAACTAAAAGACATTATAACACCAAAAAGTCAGGACAGACATAATCTTAGAATAAAAGACAATCCTTTGCATGCAATCATTGTTTGGTGTTATGAAAGCCCACAGCTGATGGAAGGTGCTCCATCAGGTCCAGGCACAGCATGGCATCCAGATGCTATAAGGGCAGGTAACCTGGGATGGTCTGGGCAAGTGGCTTGCATTACGGTGATCCAAGCAGAGAGAGGGAGTCTGGCTGCTGAGTCAACAGGGGAGGGTGGCAGGCCTCTAAGAGCATGTAGCTGTGGCTCTACAGGCAGGCAGACCAGGGCCAGCTAGTATCAGAAAGGTTTGACAGCTGGACTTGGATCTTCTCAGCAGGGCTGGGGTTCAGGGACACACCTCTAGTCCTGGAGCGGGAGAGATGGAGGGATGGTGTAAATGAAAGGTAGGGTCCCCATGTCAGGAGAACTGGGGCAAAGACCTGGCTATCAAGCTGATAAATCAGGCACAGAGGACAAGACTCAAATTGGGAGACAAGGTGAGGTTCCAGAGCAGAACTGGAATGTATGATCAGAGTGGAGCTGAGCTTCTGAACTAGGGCTACTCCAGTGGTTTTCAAACCTGATTGGCATATTAGAGTCACATTCATGTTCAACCCCCAGATCCTAATATCATTGTTATGGGGTTGGTCCTAGGCTTTGACATTTTTTTGAAAAGCCCCAGAGGTGTCTGCAATGAGCAGCCACGGCAAGAGCCCCTGAGCTACTCAAAGCCTCTGTGGAAGGGATGGAATCAGTAGCAGAGCCTGAGGTCTGGTTGGGTCTATAGGAGAATGCCAGAGAGCTCTGACTGTGGAGAAAGGCAAGGAAAGGAGGAGGGGAGAGCCAGGCGGAGGAGTTCAACATATGCAGGAGATGCTCCATGGCACCTGGAAACAAGCTCTGGGAAAAGTCAGCTTGCTGAAAAATTTAGAGAGGTCTTTGCTATTCACAAGTACAAGCTAACATCCCGTTGGGGAGCACTGGCTTAGCAAATACAGCTTTGTGTGTGTTAATTGCTTCAGTAGATGTAAGAAGCATGACAGGTATTCACTCAAGCAGAAAGAGCAGAATTTCTCAGATACCTTCCACTCATTTTATTCCAAATTGAAAGGATAGTCTGCTGTCAGCCAGGGCATTCTGCTCTGCACAGGAAACCCAAAACCTTTATCACCCTCCTGATGGTCTCATGGCTAGATACCTAAAGAAATGAGCACAGCACTGGTTTCTTCACATCTGGTCATTGGTGCTGTTAGAAGTCCCAATGTTAAAATTTGCTTTAAAGCCATAGCAGTCAAAAGGCTGGGTAGACTATTAGAAGAGATTGGTAGCCTTTTGGTAAGAAATGTATGATATCACATAATCATAATTACAACAATAACCACCATTTACTAAGTGCTTACTATGTGTCAGCATTGTTTTAAGAACCTTGCACATGTTAGGTAATTTAATCTTCATAGTCCTAGAAGGAAGATATTCCAAATATACCCATTTTACAGAAGAAGAAACTGAGGCTTAGAGAAGTTAAGTAACCTGCCCAAAGTCACATAGTTTTAAATAATGTCTTGGAAATATCAGGTATACCAATAAGTGGCCAGACAGGAAGTACTGTTACTATTTCCCTATCCTTGTAGAATAAGTACTCTTGGTTATGTCAAGTTCTGCAGGGACTCTAAACTAATGGGTTCTGATAGCCATGATTAGGGGAATTATATTGGAAATATTTAGAACTTATATTCTCTTTCTTCAACGCAAACTGAAAATGAAATTCAAATGCACAGTTTCACATTTGTTTGTAATACCATCAAGTCAATTCTACTTCGCTTATGTATTCAGTCAATGTTTTTGAGAACCCACACTTATTATCAGGCACTCAGATCTTCTGTTCTCAAAGAGTTTAAGTGAGGAAGCCAGACATATTTATAAATAATCACAATATAAAGTAATGAGTGCTATAAAAATGATTTGTGTCCAGGAACTCTGAAACAGAGGGGAGTGGTCAGAGGTCAAAGGGCATCAGAGCAGAGGTTGGTGCTGGACCTGAGTCTTAAAGGGTGGTTGTAAGTCGAATATGGAGCCCTGCAGGGTGGGCCTACCAGGCAAATGCAGGGAGGACATGGTGGCATTAGAGACCATCAAAGCAGCTGGGCTGAAGGTGGAGGGCTGGGGAGCTGCAGCAAGGTACAAGAGATAGTCCTAAAAGGAGGCATGTCCCAAATAATGCAGAGCTTTCTGTGCCTTCCTGAGAAATGTGGCTGCTGTAGCTGATGGCAAGCACTGAGGGACCTTAAGCCAGGGAACAGTATGACAAGATCTGTGTTTCTGAAAGAGAATAGTTGGGAGGCTGGAGATTTGGGTAAAGAAGTTGGGGTCCATTGCTATAGATCAAGCCAGAGATCCTAGAAGCCTGAACTCAAGAGACAAGTGTGGAGATGGGGATGGCAGAGTGGAGTCTTAATATTTATGATTGATATTTAGGAAGTCCAGTGGTACTGAGAGCCAGGAAAAAAAAAACACAAAACCACCAAAAAACCAAAACTTACTCCCTGTTAACTGATTACATATAAATATAACTTCTTGGAAACTGTTAAGCAATTATTTTCCCTAATATCTTGTGATTTCTTTAGATATTTTTCATCTTCAAAAAATGTACCATTCGATTGCTGTTCACATGTACAGCTCTCCAGTTGCCGCTGTGAACTGACCTTACAACTGTATGGTTGAATAGTGTACATTCTATTAGACTTGAGACTAATTTATGTATTAATTGGCTGTCCTAAGTTCTTTTGCTGTTGTAAAGAACAGGCCAGGTAGGAAGAGATCAACAACTGTAGTTCTCTCCTACTCCATCATCACCCTGAATCTGTTTTCAGCAGTTCCCCTTTCCTTACTTCCTGTGTTTCTCTAGCTGCTTCTAGCAACCTTCTCTCCTTTATTTTCTAGACTTGAGGTTAATACTTTCTCCTTCCTTTGGTTGAGATAAGGTGGGAAATGTTCAAAAGAAACTTTACAGTGGACAGATGGCTTATCATATGTCAATAAAAAGTGGCTCCTATAGATTTCCTTATGTGAGGAATAGCTTCCAGAATTTAATGTCAAAGTATTTTGGCTTCCTGACAGAACTACCCTGCGATCTTCTTTCTTAAAATGTGAAGGACTTCCCTTTTTGCTTTGGTTATCAGGGCACTCAGAGCAAATAATGCATTCAATCACAATGAATGGTAGAGATTACTCTGGTTTCTTTCACCCCAATTTTTCCTTTCTTTTAATTTCTTAAAATTTAATTTTTTTTGAAGCTTATGAAAATCCTTTCTGGGTAGAAGCAGGCTATAAGTGAATTCTTGTCAATAAATTCTTGTCAAATGAACTTGAGGTGCACTGGGCTTGCTTGGACAGTGCCTTGGCCTCCTGTCTGTCTGTCTCTGGCAATTCACCGAAAGGGTTTGAAGCTGTCTCCATTCTTGGAAACGTGGAAACTTGACCATCATTGGGGCTCATGGGTTCTTGGAGGCATCGCTTCTTCCTGCTGACCTCACCTCAGCGCCCTTCCCAGCCAGTAGAAGGTGCCTCTGCTCCCCGTTCTAAGCCCATGACACTGCTGGACCTCCTATGTCTCATTTCCATTCTAAAGTCTCTCTGATTCTTTGCTTGTATTTTAGAGTAGAGGTTATTGGCTTGCTCTGGGCCCAGTAAATCCTCAAACTTTTCCAGATCAGGTTACCTAGACCTTGCACTTCCCCAGATGTTCTTACTGTCAATAGCTACATCAATAACTAACACTTATTGAGAATTTATAATGTATTTGGCATTGTGCTAAGGGCTTCCTGTGCATTGTTATTTGATTCTCACCACACCTCTAGGAGGTAGGAAATATTGTTATCATTCCCATTTTTTAAGAGACTCTGAAAGATTAAGTAGCCTATTCAAGGACATTTAGCTAAGTAAGTACAATTCAAATCCAGGAGTCAAACCAAGACTCAAACCCAGGCAGTATGATTCTTGAGTTGCACACTCATAAGCCTTCCAGCATTATTTACACTCAGGTGTTCTCCATGCCAAGGAATGATTATAACAAATTCTGATCATCACAGGTTGGTAGTGTCAGTATACCATCAACTTAATGGAACTGTAACAGAGAAGATGTGGGTTGTCCTCTCACACACATTTGTCCAAATTATTTGTAATTGTTTTGTCATTTTTGCTTCAAGTGCAGATGGGAGGAAAAATTTTGGTGATGAAAATTTTCTTATGCATACTATTTCTGATAATTCTCATTATTGCGAAACCTTATTTTGTATGCTTTATATTTTCAGATTACAAAACTTAATTCCTTACAAGTGAGAATTTACTCCTTCAAAAAGTATTGAACAGAACTTGATTCTTGCCTGGAACTGTTAACAGTCACTCCTCTCCATGCACTAGGAATTTTCTCATTAGAAACTACATGTATAAAATTTTCAGAAACAAATTAAAAAGGGCAATATTTATTCAGGAAAAAAACTATCTCAATGACAATGACTATCACCTTTAGAACATTTCAAATTTCACTGTTGTCCATCTGGTTTATGTACCAAGACTGAATTTCCACATATTCAGACAAATCTTTAAAAGTTAATATAAAGGAGAACACCTAACTATGATAGAAAAAAAAAAATAAGGATTTCCATTTCCAATGCAGAATCTGTATCAGGTTATGTTGTTCCCTGTATTTACTACTATTTTAATGAAGACGGAAAATGTCATGCAGCCTTAGATATATATTCTTTTCTTTCCTCTCTCTCTCTCTCTCCCTGTCTCTTGCATGCACACACACACACACACACACACACACACACACACACAATTCCTTAGCTCACAATAGGCTGAAACCTCTGAATGGGTTAAAAATAAACACAAGCCCTGGATAGAAAGGCAGAAACAGTAATGACAGTTTTGAAGTACCCGGTACCTGTTGTGACAGGAATAACAAATTAATTGGGACTATAACGGATTCTTTGTAAAGGTGAAGTAAACACACTTGACTGTATATTTTTCACCATCAGTTAAGTCTCAATTGGTTCTAAAAATAAACAGAAGACATTGAACAGTTTTAATGGATTTTGACACCTAGGTATTATGCTGTCACTCCAGTATAAATGAATCATAACTTTGACTGCACCAAGGAATTACTACACATTTGGAGAAAATTTATGGTGCACCAAGCTTTGAATCATGATATGATATCAAAACTAAAGTCAAAAGAGGAAAAAAGCTGGGCATAAGTTATTATCCTCAATCCCACATATATCCCCCAGTGCAACAGGTGAAGGTTAAAGGATTTAGGAATACTGCCAATAATTATCATGGGTGCTGAAGCAAATTCATCCTTCTGAGTGTGGTTTGCAGTAAAAATAAATGAATAAATGCAGCAGAAGGCCACTCTTGTACACATGACAGACATGTTTAATTTCTCCTTTGTGTGACCCTCTGCCCAACTAGACTAGAACCCTCTTGAGGGCACAAGTGTTTCCGCAATCTCAGGGCACCTCTCAGGGGCTGCACATTTAAATTATTGATAAAAGTATCATTGGACCATTTCATTCACTGAATTGATTACTTTAGTAGCCACAGTCAGTCAAGCTTGTTTCCAGTCACCTAGACAAAAATCTGAACTTTTTGTATTTCAGATGAATGGATGGCATGGTCTAGGCATTGCCTTGAAATCTGTGACTAATTATAGAAAGAAAAGTGCCAGAGGATATGCCATTTTGAAAAGAAAACTCCGTGAATGAAGAACGTAATGTTTGAGACTTCAAATGTAGCACCAGAAGGTACTAAATGTCCACATTTGATTGAAATACCAGGTTTTAAAGAGAACAATGCCTAAAGCTATTAGAGTCAAGCATCAGGAGAAAAATTTTTTGAAATGCTTATCTTGCATAATAGAAATAATAGTACTGTGTATTTGCATGGCATTTGGCATTTCTCAAAGCATTCTCATGAACAGTATTTTATTGTGTCTTCTGTAAAGCAATAGGGTTGGCATATGACTCCATACAGATAAAGAAATGGAGTCAGAGAGGTTAACTCAATCAGTGAAGAAGCAGATATTAGAGTCTTTTGCTTGTTGGGCTGGTATTCTTTCTAGAAGTTTCCTTCCAGTTGAATTAAAAGTGGAACAAAACCTAACACTTGCAGACTGCTTTACATTACAACTGGACATGGAGGGCAGGTAGGCATATCCTCTTTTTATAGAGCAAAAAAACGAATGATCTGAGAGCTAAAGTGAATTGCCCATGGTGGAACAGCTAGTAAATTGTGGAATTCAGCAATGAAACCCATCTCTCCTGTGCTTCCTAAAAGCCTTCTTCAGGTGCATTGGCTCCAGAGAGCAGATAATCTGGCATATTAACCAGGGGTGCTCTCCCTTCTGCTATTCAGCTCACTATATTCTGGTTCCAAGCAACTCTGCTAGTTAATTCATTTGTGTGTGTGTGTGTTTTCTAAGAGATTTAACCCTATATTGTAGAAGTAAGCCTTTGTTGCAGCTTTATAAGTTAGCTCTCTCTGACATTTGAAGAAAAAATTGCAAGGAGGCTCCTCATCTTTTGATAAATCTATTGATTACCAAACCTGTACCAGGCTACAGGATACTTACAGTAGATGTCTTTAAGTCAAATCCCATGTGTCTTTGACATAAATTGCTAATCTGAGTCCTAAGCAGGACCCGGAGTGCAGAGCAAATACCACGTGGGATGTGAGAATCTTGATAAAAGGGTGAGAAAATGTGGGGTGGGGAGGCAGAAACAGGTTGGAAAGCAGCAAAACCGAGGCCCTCAAAGCTCTGTGTGTTGGCAGACGTCACCAGGCTAGGCCCTCAAAACTGCTCCCCACC
Organism: Choloepus didactylus; assembly: GCF_015220235.1. NCBI lineage: Eukaryota > Metazoa > Chordata > Mammalia > Pilosa > Megalonychidae > Choloepus > Choloepus didactylus. The sequence continues at coordinate 65,056,524 of NC_051315.1, read as the reverse complement.
ACCCTGGCCACCCACACAGCTGATTTTATGAAACCTTTCATGGTTGTCTGCTCTTCTCTTCCAGCAGCCATTTTGATACAAGGATCGTGAAATGGCAACTACATGTTTGTGACGATCACTTCAGCTTCTCAGTTTAATTCATCCCTTGTGGCTACTTGTGCAGTTTCCGTTTGGATGCAAAGCTTTCTGCTTTGACCTTGTACAGTTATAAATGTTTTAACATCCATAAAAAAAATAAAAACATGTGCTCCCATAAAGAGTCACCAGCAGAAAACAGAGTAAGTAGCAGGAAGATTTGAGGCCGTACAATCCGGGTCTGTCCTCTCTCTAAGGTGGATGTTACCCAGAGCTTCTGTTGTATCTCTTAAGGTTAATGGCTGGGAACATGGGCATCGCCAGCTTTTCAGAGGGCATTATGTTAGTGTGACGGTCGGTAAGTACCGACCTCACATTTTTATTTCCACCGTGAAGGAGATCGTTTCCTATGCTGCTTTAGAAAGGGAAACGGGGCATTGCAGCTTTTTTAAACCCCCTGGAACATAAACTGCTGCTGTCAGGAATCACAGCTTCCTAGACTTTTGAAGCCTTTACCTCTGCTAGGAAAATATGCTGTTTATGCTCAAACGAAAATTTCCTGCTGTTTTGGTTTTTAAGATTGAAAAACACTGGAGAGTGAAAACAAAGCTTTTAAAGCTTCATAAAAAGTTGTGAGTTCACTCCTTTCTGTTTCTCAGGGTTGTATACATGGTTCCAGGAAAAGCTTCATCTCAGAGCTGAGAGACCAACCAGACATTTAAAGGGGTAACACCTTAACTTGTCAATTTTGAGAATACCAAATGATCCTGGAGGTTTTTTATTCCATTAATCAGCTGTAATTTTCAGTTCTGATGCTGTCTGACAGGCTTCATAGCAACCCCAGTGCAACATTGCTCCTCTGGCTTCTTAGTTGTGAGATACAGATAAGGGGGAGGGGAAAGACTGAGAAGTAAACTGACAGCATAAATTGGATGGGATCTCACCAACATATCAGGATTGGTGCCACAGTTTGGAGGCCATGAAGGGAAGGGTCAAAAGAAGGCCCACTTTATGGAAAAGGATTGGGTGCTAAGACTTTTTCTTTTCCTCCCTTCCTTTTCCCTCCCTCCCTTCCTTCCTCTCTTCCTCCCTCCTCCCCTGCCCCACCTTTCTTCAGTTTCTAAACCCAGTTCTCTCCTTCTTCTCCCTCTTTGGATAATAGACACAGACTTTGGATACATGAGAAAAACTGGTAGGTGCATTTCCACACATATACATACATATGCATGCACACACACACGCACAGGCACTCACACATATACACACGTAGAGACATGTATATACCTTGTGCGATTTAGTGAGGGATTTCTGTGTCGGCCACTGTGGTCAGCACTTTACAAAGTACTATCTCAGTTAATCCTCAGATCATCTGTATGAGGCTCATTTTACAAATAAGGAAGCAAATATAAGGTCATGGGTGTGGTTAAAAAAGAGATTCCATCCCCAGGGGTCCATGGCCTCAGGGTCAAAATATTCCTGATTTATCTATTATGATTATGCCTAAGAGTCATGCCCAGAGAACCACTTTTGTTGCTCAGATGTGGCTCTCTCTCTCTCTTTCTCTCTCTCTCTCTCTCTCTCTCTCTCTCTCTCTAAGCTAACTCTGCAAGGGAACCCACTGTCCTCGCTACATGGGATATGACTCCCGGAGATGAGCTTAGACCCGGCATTGTGGGATTGAGAAAGTCTTCTTGGGCCAAAAGGGGGAAGAAAAATGAAACAAAATAAAGTTTCAGTGGCTGAGAGATTTCAAATAGAGTCGAGAGGTCATTCTGGAGGCTACTCTTATGCATTATATAAATATCTCTTTTCAGTTTTTAGTGTATTGGAATAGCTAGAAGGAAATACCTGAAACGACTGAACTGCAACCCAGTAGCCTTCATTCTTGAAGATGATTGTCTAACTATATAGCTTTTATGGTGTGACTTACAGTACTTATGAAAACCTTGCAACTGGCACTCCTTTTATCCAGTGTATGGACAGATTAGTAAGAAAATAAAGTAATAAATAATAGGGGATATAAGGGGTATGGAATGTTTTAGGTGTTCTTTTTTATTTTTATTTTCATTCTTATTTTTATTTGGGGGGGGTAGTGAAAATGTTCAAAAATTGATTGTGGTGATTAATGCACAAGTATATGATGATACCGCAAACCATTGATTGTACACTTTGGTTAACTATCTGGTATGTGAATATATTTCAATAAAATTGTTTTTTAAAAAAATACCTGCTTTAAATTATTCTTAGTCTCAGTGTTCTCTACAATAGGTAATCCCCCCTAAACACTGATTTCCCAGCAGGTGGTGTTTGTGAGAAGTCATGGCATAGGGACTGATGGCCCCGATGGGGTGGCAGCTCGGGTGTGGAGATCAGCGTTGCTTACACTCAGGTGCAAAAGTTGCTCCACATAGCACCTCTTTCCAGATGTGAATTGGGGGTGGGAGATAAAAGCTGTGGCTTCGGGCTCTGAGTGTGGAGGCAGAAGGACTTCCCTCCGATCAGGTTTGCCGGCATGAAGGAAGAGAGTAGGCTCTGGGCATTCTTTCCGATTATGCAGCCCAGGAAGGGTCATGCCAGTGTTTTCTGAGCTACCTGTCAGATGACCCATTGCCATCTTTTGAGACCCTGGTGCCAGTTTGCCCTCACTTTCCATAACATAATGCAAGGCAGTCTTTTCTCTCTGTCTCTCTCCTTGTTTAGGGCTTGAAGCCTTTCCTGGGTAAGGTATCCTAGACTTAAATGTATAAATACACAGGTCCTTAATTGCTTCAAGGTCATTTTGAGGAAATCGCATATGTTCAAAAAATTAGTTGCAGAAGTCTTGACTGCATTTCTACCTTCACTTCCTTGTGGGTAAAGTGGAAACAGAAATCATTTCCTGTTTGGAATAGATGATGCAAGACGATACTAAGATAAAATTCACTTCAGTAGTGAAACAGTTTTATGTGTGTATGGATAGTATGGTCCTATTTGATGCAGTTTTATCATTTTATAGTTATAAAGCCACATTCTATTTCATGGGTGGGTTCATCGCTATCCTGGGCATAATTGAACAAGGATATGAAAACTGTACTTCTTTCTCATTTATGTCTAATTATAGGATATGTCCAGTGATACTTTCTCTCCAGTCTCCATTTTCCCCCCTTCACCTCCTAGCCACCAAAAATAAAACAAAACAAAAAAACAAGCATTTGATTAGAGTTCCTATAAGAATTTTTCTTGGTTAAGTTCATACTTGAACAGAATGCAAGGATCACTCAATTCCAAAATGCCTGCATTCACATATGTCACATACCCAGGTGTTTCTACTTTTTTTATACAATAAAAATCTCACAATGTACAGCTTGCCTCTCTTCAGCCAGGGGTAATTTGTTATTGGGGAGATTCTTCCCCTCTCCACACTCCAGTTGGAAGTCATTTCTGACTTACTAGTTCAGTAAAATCTAATAGGAGATTTGGCCCTACAGACTCAAATCCTTTTGCCCTTTGCTTGATGTTTTTATCTTTAAGTAGCACTGCATCTTCTAGCAACCAAACAAAGTCAAGGATGCAAAATATTACCTTGAAGAAGTAAAATAATTAACGTAGCTTTGTAGAGTCTTAAACTTATAAAAACACCTGTGAAATGACGTGCAGGTGGGACCCTCACACATTCTGCTGTGGTATTATGGTAATCACCGACCTCCCCAGGTAGCCGGTTGCACTTGTAACCCTCGTGTGCGACTTAGAATCCTTGAAATAATGGCCCTGTTTATGGTTCTAATTTGGTTTGCAATTGATTCTCCTAAAAACCATAAGCCAGAAAACTGCTTATTTTACGGACCACAATACAGCCTTTGAGGAGACTATTTTAAAATTACTCTGGTGTCCCACAAACTTTGAGATCTTTTGTTTTCATAAATTATGAAAGGGAAATGTCACCAGCAAGCTTCTTCGTGATGCTGGCTCTGCTGACAGCTGGATGATGCACACTCAGTGCAGCAGGCCGGGAGCTGAGGGTTTCATCAATAAATATGACTCTGATAGCTTCATGTCGACGGTCAAGGTAATGGCGTTTGAGTATCTGGGAAACATGCACCACTACCAGTCACACGTGGGCTGGCGAGTGGAAATCCGCAGGGTTGGAGCTCATCTTATTCTCTGCTCTTGACAGAAATTTCACTTTTTATCTTCCTCACAATTCTTGATAATAATCTGTTTTTAACACAGTCATATTTCTTCCTTGTATTTTACCACAGCATAAGGCTATGTGTATACCTTATATAGCATGTGAAATTAAGAGGTGAAACTAATACTGTATATTACTTTAGAAGGAATATTTCACCTGCAAATCAGTCTTAGCCTGAGTATGACCGCTGCTTCTCTGGATCCCTAAAGGCAATTAGATCAATGTTTTAAAATATAGGAAACCCAAACAACAGAAGATGAGGGAAACTAATCCTACCTATAGGAAGCATCGTGTGAAATAAATCTCAAGGGCATTTTTTTTTCATTTTGGGGATCAATATTAAAACATGTTGCATGTGAATTAATTTAAAAATAAACTGTAGCTCTCCTTGGTGTCTGAGCTGCCCTACTTTATCAATTTTTCATTTATCTTTTATCCTTCATCTGCAGATATTGTCTCTACCATGAAGGATATTTTGCATGGATGTTAGATGCAAGTATTGTACATAACTGACCTTTAAATTTTTACATTTCATTCATTAAAAATATATATTTGATTATCTTTCTACTTCTCTCAAAATTTGGTAGTATGATACCATATGTAAAACTGACAGATTAAAAAGGCACTTTTGCAAGTTTTTTTTTAAAAAAAAACATTAAAATACTGTCATTGATATAGAAATCTACATATGCATAGTAACTGTGGTTATTTTTATTTTTAGTCTGCCCTTCTCGTTACAAGGCAATTCTTTTTAGTCAGGTCTTTGTCCATAAATGTTCTGCTTGGAAAAATTTTTAAGTTACATGAAATACCTCTGTTTAAAATATTATTAAAAAATTAACTTTATATCGCCACACCACTAAATTTTTGCTTCAGGAATTTCCGGTGTTGACACAACATTTTTTAATATCCACAGTCACCTTGACCAAATTTTTCAGACTCTGAATATAGTGTATTAATTTGACTGTGAATGTTTCCTTAAACCACAAAATACAGAAAGTCAGGAAATCACAAAAATCCTTGCATCTGGGAAAACTCAGGGTGGAAAGGAGGTTAACATGTTATTGAAACTATAGGGAGATACAGTTTTTGACATATGAATATTAAGAACAAGGTCTTACAGACATTCAAGCTGTGTTTTTTACCCTTTTGAATCTATTTTTACACTGCCCATAATTGAAATAATGTTAAAGTTTAACCAAAAGAATTTTTAGGAAAAAGTTTGAAAGGGACCAATTTATGTGTCAAAAGATCAAGACAGACAGGCTAATTTTTAAAAAGCCCTATGCTCCCAGCATTAATTCCCGGTCTCTGCAAAATTCATTGTATACTCATAATGACTTTCTCTTTTTCTAAAGAAAACACTTTTTCCCTTTCCTTTATTGATCAAACTGTGATGAGAAAATAAGAAATTAATGGAAATGGATTATTGTTGTATTTTTTTTCCTGAAGACCTAGGAAGGAATTGGCTCCAATTAATGCCGAGACCACTTTATTTGTGTAAAAATATAGCCTGGTTAATAAAATGTTAGCTATGAATAAAAATGTAACTACAGTGAAATGCAAATGTGGGTACTGCTAATGTGCAATACCGTATACCCATGTTGATTTCGTTAGTGGAGAAAAATATCTGTGATGCTCTCAATAAATTAAATTATATCAGAATGTGCTCTTTAGGCGGTTTTGGAAGCTCAAGAATTCAGACTTTAATGCCTGCACACAAACTGACTTTAAAAAGCAAAGGTTTGAAACAGATAAAGCAACATTTTGCCTAAAGTTCATTCATCAAAGGGCTGCATATTTTGAAAAGGGTGAAAGTACTACTAAACCCATCAGGGATAAGTAAAGGCTATATACTATGGATTATTTTAATCCCCCAGCTAGATATAAAAGGGATAATTACATATTTGTGGTTGAAGCCATGTGGTAGAAAAATCAATACAACTTTTTTGTATGACACTTCATTAGTGTGAAAAATTTTAAAAGCTGAGAAGAACTGCCTTGCAATTAAATGCCTCTGCTACTTCAGCTCCAGTAATGGGTTTGTATTATTATCTAGTTTATTTGAAATAGTGGTTGCACTATCGAAGTAATTGGAAAACATTGATTATGCACTTGTATCTGGAAAGCCTGGCAAATCATTACAGGGCCTGACAACAGTTAGTTAGCCTTACTAATGAAGCACTAATTGCTGTAAGTAGGTTAACATGTTAGTGAAACTATAGGGAGATAATAGTTTCGAAAATTCTGAGGTATTTTGCCAAACATGCATTTCCATTTAGTATTCCAGAGATAGAAGCCATGTGCGTTTTTGTTTTTTTGTTTTGTTTTGTTTATAATGTTCATTTGGGGGAAAAAAAAAAGAGTAGACTAAATGAAGTTCCCACAACCATTTGCTTGAAAAGACTCCATTTCCTTTCTTGCTCTTTCCCTATGAACCCAGCCACTTTTAGAAATGGAACTGAACTACTAACAGCATGGTTGCCTTTGGTGGGTTTTGGGGGCCGGTCCTCCAGTTCAGAAACTTCTAGCATTTCTCTCTTGGTTCGCCCTCCCAGCTCAAGGGCTTCATGATTTGATTCATGTAAAATCTTCCTGCTGTCATTAACCCATTGTCTTATATACATTAAAAACTATAATTTAAAAACTATAATTTATTTCACTTGAAATGAATTTAATTAATGGAACTTAATAGAGCTTTACTAGCAGGGAAAGAGAAGGTGTACTTTTCCCCACTGCCATTAGGGGATTGTTAGGAGGGGAAAAAAAATCAGTATTAGAGAGATTCTTGCATATTTGCGCCAGTAGAACAAGAACAAGAATATTCATAGCAGCATGGTCTGTAATAATAATAAACAAACAAACAAACAAAACCACTAGAAACCACTCAGTGCCCATGGCAGGGGAATGGATAAATAATTGTGTAATAGTCATACAGTGGAGTACTATGCAGTAGGGAAAATTAGTGACATCCAGGCAGGTTCACACTAAATAAATCTTAGAAATATAATGTTGAATGAGGAAAGCACATTTCAAAAGACTACATGTGATATAACATTTTATAAAGCCCCCAAGTGAGCAAAACTAAACAATTTTAGTGATCTATACATACATAGCAAAATTATACTCTTAAAAATCTGTGAAATGGTATAAACACAAGGTTAAGGATAGAAGTTACCACTGGAGATAGGGGGTGGGGGGGATACATAGGAGGTAGCAAAGATTTCGGTGACATTGTAATTTTTAATTTGGTGGGAAGTTTGCTGGTTGTTCATTTTACTATGATGCTGTATAACTCATATATATGTTAACTGATATTCTTTTGTACATATCAGACATTACAATACAAATTTTCAAAGAATCAATGCTATATATTCCACCCCCTTAAACAATTGCATCTTCTTGCCCTTTGGTTTTCTAAAGAAACCAGAGAGAAAATATTGCCGTTTTTTAGACTGTTGTATATTTTGGCTAATCTGTTGAAAATATCAATGAAAGAAACTAAAGGAGGAAAAATATTTTTCTTTCTTTGAAAAAATATCTATGTAGAATGTTTAAAAATTTTGATAATTCACTTTTGTATGTTTATGATTTATTCATAAGGATGAGAGAGATTTCTCTTTGTAAGGCATAGGTAGTCCTCTCTACAATAAGTGGAGAGTACTTCATCATTTACATCTGGGTAGCAGATTTACCTTTTGGGACAATTAAGGAAACAACAGTGGTATAAGGGGTTGTTAGAAAGAACAAATTCCCTGCCACTCTTAAAAAAAAAAAAAAAAGTTTCTTATTTAATAACAACATTTACCAATATAGAAGGCAATTGAGTACCCTAATCCCTATAAGATGTCCAACAACATTTGGGGATCAGCAAGAGAGGGGTGAATGAATCTTGTGGACCTTATGCCCCTTGCCTGGCCATTTCTATCTTCCTGGACCTCGTGCAGAGCTTTGCATACTGTAGGTGTTGAATACATACCTTTGAGTCAAGCTTCGGTGGAACCAATTTCTAAGAATATAAGTATCTTTAAATATGTAATTATATTTGAGTGCTAAAGATGATAATTCGTAAATAATATGACATGGGTTCACAGCAGAGAAGCATAGTAACCTCAATCCTACAAATAAGTGAGATAAACACTCCTCTGAAACAGACCAGAGATTAGCTATGCTCTTGAATTCTTTGAACTCTCAACATGTGATGCAATGGTATTATATTGAGAAATGCAGTTCGTGGGGGAGAATACCCACAAAAACTGTAAAGAATCTGAGGTTACAATATTTCCTCGGCCTGTTTTTAAAAGTGCCAAAAAAAAAAAAAAAAAAAAAAAAAAAGAAAGAAAGAAAGAAAAGCAAAAGAAAATCCTTATCTTTTAGAGATTCTACTGAAATGTTTCTTGATGTGACAAATGAGATGATGCCTCGAGGTTGCTTCACAGTAACAAGGTGGGGGAGTGAGGAGGGTAATAGATGAAACCGGATTGGCTATGAGCATGAGATGATGTTTATTGGAGCTGGGTGGTGAGCATATGGGGGCACAGAGGGTTATTATTTTTCTGTCCACTTTTGTACATTAAAATTTTTCTATAATAAAAAGTTTAAAATGCCTAGGATAGACTTATTGAAATTGTCATACAAACTATTTTGTTAAATGGTTAGTACCTAACCAATTGCTCACTCTCTCTCCTTGGGCTCGTCAGACTCTCATTTTGGCCACTGATTCTTCTGAAAAGATTTGCTTGCTTATTTTAAAGTAACATTGGGATTTTGGGAAACGGAACTCTCAGCTTTAATGGGGGTTTGTGTTTACCTAGACATGTATTTTATTTTATTTTATTTATTTTATTTTACTTTATTTTATTTTATTTTTTGTGGAGTTATTGGAAGGATCTGGCTAGGGTGGGTAGTTGAAACAAGATAGGATTATTGTTTAAATGGGACCCTGTCTCTAGCCTTAAGTCCGAGGGCCATTCTGGTTGCATTCAACATTTCAGAGAAAAGTAACAATGCTCTCGGAAAGCTGCTCTCTACAAAGCAGCTCATTATGGTAAATGTGGGGCATGTTTAGGCTGCTAAGGCAAATCATAAAAGTACTGCCTCTATTGCAAGCTGCTTTGACAGTAAACATTTTCCTTGGGCCAGATATACTTAGGGGCAGCTCTGGCACCAGCACCTGTGTGGAAATCTCACCCGATGATTCTGAAATGGGGAAAGTGGAGTTATGGAAGTATAACTGTGCACGGTGAACATCATCTGCAAGGTCTTTTGTGTTAAGGAAATCATGACACCTGCCAATCTTTCAAATTCCAAAGGGTAAAGCATGAGGCCTAGTAGGCTGTCATTGAACATGACAAGCTTAATGCCAAGTTTATAACAGAAAAAGGGCAATCTTATTGTGGTTTATTCAGTTTTATGTTGCTTGTTTGGTAGGCAGGCTCTTTTTCTTTCTTCTTCTTCTTTTTTTTAAATCTAATTTATAACATTTGAAATACCAAACAGATTCTTTACATATCTCCTGAGCCCCTGGGCCTCTTCATTTCCCACAGTCTCTCCTTTAGGGAGCGACCCTAAATCCTTCCAATTTAGTATCTATGTAAGGCCAGACAATGGTTTTAGTTGAGCATTTCCTTCCGTTGTTATAGAGCTGTTTCTAACTCCAAACATTTCTGTTTAATTACTGCTCAGACTGTTGCTGTATTTTCATCTAACCTGCCCCTCGCTGGAGCCCATTGGGCTGAAGAAAGAATTACTCCCCGTGCTGTTTCTTAGCCCTTCTTGTTCGGATCTGTAATTGGCCCTGTGTTTTTGACTTTTTGCTAATAAGCAGCTTACTTTCTCTCCCCCTAGACTCAACCCACCACTTTTGTTTCATGAATTTTACAAAGGATTTTAATAGATGCTTTAGGCTATGCAAAATGTTATATGAAGGGAAGCATTAATGCAACAGCCTTGACACAAAGGACGTGTGAATGGCTGCTTATCATTACAGTCAGGTCTCAAAATTTTCATTAGGAGTTCTGGAGGACAAAAGAAGAAAAAAGTGCAGCTCTATGAAGGAATATTAACCTATACTGTGTAGCCAACTATAATTGCTTAGCATTTTACATTAACTCTCTTCAGACACAGCCTCTCATTATTTTTACACATACATAATAACTGCTTATTACAGCGATATAGTTCATGTCAATACATTGTGGATAAGGTTGTGTCAGCACTTCCAATATAAGAGCCACTTTCATGGGTTTAAAACAGCTGTAAAATTTACCTCCAGACCAAAGATTGGTAATCAACTTTCCACCTGGAGAGGGGATTTGGTTTAAAGTTAAACACACACACACGCACAAACACAAACACATATACTTTCACTATGAAGAAAAGTTTGTGTGTTTTAAATTAAAAACGTAAACAGAATAAATATGTTTAAAATACTTTCTGAATTTATAACTATGAAATTTTATTGAAAACCACCCCAAATTGTGCTTTCAATGATAAAAATAAAGAAATAAATTTTAAACAATACCAAAGTTAAATACCACATTCATAATAGACTTTATTGAAAGTGTTTATATTATCAATAGATTGCATTTTATACAATGGTTCCATGTATAAATTTGTAAGATGTAGAATCCATAGTTTTCATTGGAAAATGAATAAAAAAATTTATTAACATTCAATGTTAAAGTCTGTGAAAAGCCATGCATTCACATAAAAACCTTCAGGCTTTTAGAATTATTCTGTAATTCTGTTTTCTGGGTCTTTGACCAAACTGGTATTAACTAAGTGAATGAGAGTCAGAACTCAGCAAAGCACTGGTCTTACTTTCACCTAAATTTGGAGACTGTTAACAATAGCTGGCAGAGGTGCCCTATGAAACAGTGAGTCCATTTGTGAGGGGTTAGCTTCTAGCAGAAGTAATCCGGTGGATGATATTGCTAATTATCATTAAGTTTGCAAAATTCTCCAAAGTTTTCTCAAACACCAAGATATAAAAGTATTTTGAAATCAGGGCCAAATAATGATGAGGTACATCAACATTGACCCACACAATGTCCCCAATTCACTTGTCATGGGTTAGATAACTTTTTTCCTGAAGGAAATGAGAGCTACAAAATAGCATCTCATTTCTCAAAATTGTCTGAAAAGCTCTCTTAATGAATGAAATGAGAACTTATATGGAAATTTCCTCTTACGTTGAAAACAGCTTAGAAAAATATTTTGAAAATAATATCAATTGTGCTGGTTCTATAGCAAAATTTGGAAATGTTTACTTAAATACATTGTTTTTATGATCAATAGATCAAATCTAACAAACACCAATAGGATAAAATAGTTCCATGTCCTTAATTCCTGTTAAGCTTCCAGGCATTTTGTCTGTTAAGCTGATTCCCTGACATAGCCCAAGAACTGCTAAATATATATATATATATATATATTAAAAAGTAAGCAATGTTCATTTAAAAGTAAATACCCACTTAAAATGCTATCAGATTCTATAAAACAACTCATTCTACTATAAGCTCTTGAAGTGGCAGATTATGGAAAGTGAAAACATGGACTAAAAGTGGCTCCAAGCACAAAGACATTAATATTTCACAGTTTCAGTATAGTAAGGAAGTAGCAGCTCAGTTTCTAAACTGCTGGAGTGAAGAGTTCCTGGATGGCATGTGTGCAATGACTTTTATGCATTGGAAAAAACTGCAACTTGTTACTACAGTTCCAGTAAACAGAATGCTGGCCTCACATAGCTAATTAGCTGTGGCCCCAGCTCGCCTGTGCTACGTAGTGACACTCTAATCAGAGATGATTGTCACTAGATATCACAGATGTCTCTCTCTTGCTGCTCTAGCCCAGGCAGATGCTGATGCGGTTTGGGGAAGAAGGCACTAGATACCGTTTAGAGACAACAGGTCTCTGGGTGCCTCAGCTGCCGGTTCCAGGCAGCTCGTCACTCCTGCCTGCTGAGAGGAAGAAAGCAGGGTTAGGCAAGGGGAGTATCATACCTGTCGGGTTTTCCAGAAGGCAGTGATGCAATGAGTTTGAAAGGAGAGGTTTCAGAACAAAATCATGTAACTGTACCTACTCAGGACTTTTCTCCACCTCCTGGGATTCTTGGAAATGAAAAATGCTAATTCTTTCAATTTATTGCATCTTTTTAAAAACTGGCTCTCTAAAAGGACGAGAGGTATAGACCAAAAGATTTGCAAGCCAAAATCAAGGATGTGGTAAGAACAATAAAGCCTCATCCAAAGAGGAGTGACTTGAACCCTAAAGTGGGAATCTGATAACCCTATAATCCTTAACCTCCCATTCTCAGCTAGTCTTTCTCACTGCACCGCTCCAAGTGCCTGCAAACACCTCCCTCTATTCTCTTTAATATTTTCTCATTCCCTCCTCATCCTTTGGAAATAACAACTTCTTCAGTTGCCAGGAAGATTGCCAATAACCTTCCACTTTGAAGGACGCTCAGCTTACTTGACTTCTCTCAGCAATAAAAATTGCCATCCCTCACGCGTCTTCAAATACCCACCCCCATGGCTTCTCTAGCACCATCTCTGCTTCCCCAACTGTTCCTTCTTAGGCTCTTGCTAGGTTCTCCATCTTTACATTGTCCCTAACATTCATGTCTCAGGCTTCCATCTTCCATCCTCATCCCATGTCCTTCTCGGCTGCTATCTCCTGGGCAATTTCATCCACACCTAACTCTTCAATATCAAGGTCATTCCAGAGAGGCCACATCTTCCAGAGCTCTCGTCTAAGCTCCACCTGTTTATTGAACGTATTCACTAACTGTCCCTTGGACATCTCATATTTAACTTGCCCTAAACTATAAACTCATCCCTATTGTGCTTCTCACCCTCAGGTCCACCCTCTAAACCAGGCCCTCTTGGTATTTGCCATCTCAGTGGAGATTCTACTATCCACCTAGGTCTCCTGGTTCAGAAACCCAAAACCACCCTGGACTCCTGCTTTCCTTAGTTCCCAAAGCCTGACTCTCAGGAAGTCTGTCTTCATTTCTCTGGATTCCTTCCCTCCACTCCATTTTCCCTGCCTCTGCCTTAGCAAAGGCCTTTTCTTTCCCCTTCTTGCTGTGCTAATTCTTGGTATAAACAAATCCTTCACCCTGCAGTCAATGATCTTTCTGGAAATACACATCTGATTGTGTCACTTCCTTATTCAAAAACTTCAACAGACTCCCCCAAACTTTGAGAAAAGCCTTGTATACCAGGGTCTCTTGATTTTGCCCAAGCCTCCTTTTTCTGGACCTGTCTATTGTCTCCCCTCTCTGCTCTCTCCCAGCCCTGTCTCACCCTGCCTCCAGGCAGCATGGGCCGCAGCTTCCCCAGTGTCCCTGCTCTGGGTACACATATATCTTTGCATGTGCATAAAATGAACTTCCTGTTCGTCCACTGAGTCAATCCAAGACTCAGATCAAATGTCTCCTTATCTACTTCCTTGGTGTTCCCAGAAATGCATGTTCAGATTTTCATTGCTGCTTCAGCTCTAATTACACCCCTATGAATGTTAACATGTCCATCTACTCAACTTGACTGGGAATCCCTGGAGGGCAAGTGATGCTCATCTTTGTAATTCTTCACCTGGCCCAGCACCTGGCACACAGTAAACAATTAATAAATATTTATTAAATGAATGCAAAGGTGAATGGGTAAATGAATAGGAAAGTAACATTGCATAGGGTCAGGTCAGAAGAAGACTAACATCTTGAAGGTTTCTTTAGCTTTTTACAAAGTCTTAGGGAACACAGAGTCCAACAGGACTAGACTGCAAGTAGCAGTAATAATAATGACAGTAATATCAAAAAATAATAATAACTACCATTCATTAGGCACTTTGTGCCAGGCACCATGTCAAATATTTTACATAAATTATCCCATTTAATTTACATAAAAATCTTATAACTAATCTCAGTTACAAATGAAGAAACTAAGGCTCAAGTTCACACCGTTAGTAAGAGAGCCGGAATATGAACCCAGGTCTGCCTTGTTTCACAGTCTGCACTGGAAAACACTAGGCATATACTGTCTGCACTGTCCACAGGCATGGTTGTAGGGATTTTGCACTTTGTAATTTAGGCAGAGATAGAACACAGAAAGGACACCTGACGAATGTCCTTACTGCTGGTTAAAAATAATATGTGTTTTTTTACTAGAAGCTGGCCAGTCTATTGCATCAGCTAATTATAGTGCCGAGCTATGCTGGGGGTTCCATTTCTCCATTAGTCAGTTATCTTTACCAGCCCTGGGGCCACAGATAAAGCTCTTACCTGTAATGGCCACCTTGCAAAAACTTCATTCATAAGTGGAGCTCAGGAAGGAAATAAATTTGGAAAAACATTTAAATTGCTGACGCATGATGGAGTCTTTGCCCAGGAAGTTCAGCAAAAATATGGGCAGAAACCTTGGTTTGCAAATGAAACATTTTCACAATCCAGTTATTATTTGTTAGATGTGATGCTTTTCGCTAAATTAGTTGAATAATTGAAGCCGTGTTTATTGTGGTGCTGAGTGGCCGAGCTCAACAGCTCACAGTATAAAGAATATGTGTTAGAACAAAGCTAGAATGTGGGAGAGTTGGATGAATTTAAAATTTCTGAATGCTTGTAAATAATATTGAAAGGCTGTTTTTCAGCATTTAATTGAGTGAAATATAAGGGTCTTTTTATTTAATTTTTTTTTTATTTGGAATGGAGAGGAAGTCCTGGAAAAATCTGTCTTTGGCTTTGGCACTGGAAACATAAAGTTCTTGTACCTCCTCTCCCACCCCCTGCCTTTTCTAATATTTTACTACATTTTTCGGTCTCTGGTTTGAACTTTATCCTGTCAAGTTTCTGGAATTATAAGGAATACAAAATTACCTAGCAATTGAGGTAAACACTCGTTTTAATTTGAACCATTTTTGCAAGGCTCATTGAAAAACAACAATGGTCTTAAAAAGCCACATTTTTTAAAAGCACAGTAAGGACTATTGAAGACCACTTAAGACTCCTGATTTGAGCGTGAGTGCCTAAGTTTAATCAATACATAACCTGTTATTTTTATTGGGTAGCAATTTTTTCCAACTCTGTGGTTATGTGCTAGAAAAATGAAAGCAAAATATGTGTGGCCAAGAAAGTAAAATCATCTAAAAGCTAGTGATCATTTCAATCTTCTATGTAACCATATTGAGTAATACTTAATATTATCACAATTTGCATTTGTGATACCCTGTGGTTTGGAAAGTGCTTTCACATTTATGGTTGGTCACATTTGAACCACACACCAAACCTATAAGGTAGGCAGCTAAGTATTATTATCCTCAATTTAGAGAAAAGATAAACTGAGGATCAGCAAGATTAAGTGACTTTCCCAGAGGACAAGCAGGTTTTCTGAGGCTTTCCCCTATAACCACCCAGCATTGTTGGTGCATGTACCTGTGGATGCTAAAATCTGTGTTCAGAATGCAGACTCAAGTTTAATTCTGTAGCAGGCTAAAATAGTAAGCAAATTTAAGATTGTGCACAAGTTGCATTTCAGGTCCCAAAGCTTGGTTTAATAAAAGCAAATCAGCCTTGATTATTGCCTAAGTTAATGAAAGCGTTAATTAAGCTCGGCTCCCTGGTCAGAAATAAAGCCTGTGAAATTCAAACATACCTGAGGAATGTGAGCAGGCAGCTGTGAACTTGTGTACAAGGGTGAAGGAGCATTCGTTGTTATTGGTTTGCCTGGTGTCCAGCCTGGGGACTGCAATATAACAAACCTTTAGCAAATGTGGAAGGAAATGAAGGAGGAAAAAAGGATGACAGGGAGAAAGAAAAGGAGTGACTGAAATTGAAAGAGGGAGAGAGGAAAGAAGGGAAGAACAAACTTCATTCATAATTGGCTGCAATGAAGGTAGATGTTAACTAAGGCACAGTTTGGAGAGTTGCCAATTTGTTCTTCCTGTGTCTGCTGTTAGCAGACTGCCTTTCATTAGATATGAATATATATATACAAACACTCACAGATCAGTCAGCAGTTCTGTATACATCCACACCCCCCAACACACATGCATACATGCAAACACACACACACTCAAATTGAGCTTCCCACTTAACACAGAGGGCCAGAGCAAAGCTATGATCAAACAGGAGGAAAAAGCTCCTGTAGGTGAGGAAGAAGTAGAGGAAACATTGCAGGTAAGAGTTAGGTTTCCTTCTATCCATGAATGATTAGGATAATGAAATTGAAATACATGCACCAAGTTTCCATAAACTTGGAAACAATAGGGAGGTGGCTCTTTTTGCTGCAACAGGGTTAAAAATATTCCTGCAATTCAAAAGCTGCTCAAAGTAGGGGGTTTCTAAAAATCAGGAAAGAGGAGAAGAGAGCCCAACTTCTGAAGATGCTAGCCAGATTATGATGTTTCCAACAGAGAGATCCACCTTAAGAAAGGTCCAGAGAGCTCGCTAGAAACCAAATTCAGTCAAAGGAAGTTGGGAGTGTGGGTGTCAGGTTGTCAGTAATCTGACAGCTATGGTAACTACCCTATAATCCAGCCAGCTCCAGCCACGCTCTCAGCTGACACTGCCAGGACTGACTGACAGCTGAGGAGCAGGCACTTTTTGCAGGCTGAAGTGACATCCAGTCTATTAAGGCTGACAAGCACAAAGCAGAGATTTGCCCTGAATGGTTTGGTGCTGAGGCCTAGTAAAGGGGTTATTTGAAAGGTCTTAGAGAAAGTGTCAGACTCCAGCTCAGATGATAGCAGTATTGTAATGATGGTACTGGACAATGAAGTGCGATGATTGCCTGTTCGGGCCGGGAAGATGGTAGGCGAGAGGGGAACATGGGGAGAAGGAGCACACAGCTGTTTCTCCAAGACAGCATGCAACTGTTAAAGGCATTTCCTTTGGTGGCGTGTTTGTGCGGGCCTTTGGGGGGTTTCTAGAGTTGCATATTAATTGTGTTAGTGGCATGGGGTGGGGTGGAGAGCAAGTGGTCATGGAGGACGGCGTATAAACCAGGTGGCACTGGAAAGGAATGTTTGCCTGCCTTTGGTTCACCGAGAAGCATGGAAAATATTTTCCGGAAGAAAATGAACGGTAGTCTTCAGAGCACTGCTCTGCTTATTAACTCTGGCTGGAGAGTAAATTAGGAACTGCAATGGTGTTACCATGATAATCATCACTGCTGTTTTTGATCCTCAGAATTTATTCAGCAAGCTTCTTTCCTGAGGATGGTAAAACAAATCAGTTTTCCTAAGTATCTTTTCAGAGTTCTCCCTACAAAATAGGAAAAGGGCAGGACTTTTATTGGTAGGAAATGTCTCCCACTGTCACTAGATACTCTCATTTGGGTTAGGTATATGCTGATGTGTATATTTGTTTGCTGTTCATTTATTCTGCATATATTGTGCATTTATTGTTAGACAGGTACATAGGTAGATCCTGGGGATACGGGATACCATCGTGAGCAAGGGAGGCATGGTCCCTGGCCCCACAGTACTTAGAAGCAAACCAGGGGCTGGGGTCTGGGGACTGATGATCAGCTTGAATGTACTGCTAACACCACGCCAGTTGTTAATATCTTGAAATACGTCTATACTGGCAAAGAGTCTCTGCTCTTAGCCCCAAGTAGACCCATCTCCCCCATCTGCTTCTCTGCCCCCCCCTCCAATACTCCTTCAAGCTCCCCATGATCCAGAAACAAAATGAAACCCTGGCTGAGCAGGGGGGCCCAGATTCCCACGCCAGCACTATGCCCAGCACCCATTCTGATTGTTCATTCTGATTTTCATTTCTACCAGTTGTTATACTGTTGGAACACCACCATTCATGGAGCTCATACTTTTCAAATTTATGAAAAAAATATTAACTGCTCTTTGTAAATTTCCAAGTTTACTCTTTCAGGAATTCTCAAAAACATAACTACTAAAGGTTTTCTCATACTGAACTTCTGTGGAAGTCCTATACCTGAGGAGAGTGGAAGTTTGAGTGTGTGTAAAGATATGAAGAATCTTTAAAATTTGAAAGTAAATAAAGCCTCAGCACCACCAAAATCTGCAATTAGATATTTAGATTTCTATTTAAAATGGCTTCAGGGCTGATATGGCTTCTCCCAACATTGCTCTCAGATTATCCATGAAGAGATGGAAAAAGTACTAAAATTTATAATTCCTCACAAATATTAGGAGAGATGGTAATTCTTTCTAACCTGTGGGAATAATGGCTTCTAAACTATGCTAGCCCATTGACACTATAATGAAACATGAAACTGAAGATCTGGCAGAGCTATGGAGCTGAAAACCAATGACACATGCCATCAAAAAAGTAAATAGGAAAATAATATATTCCTCTCCATCTGTCTGCTCCATGGTCGAGAAACACAAGAACATCACCAATCAAAGCACTCAGCAGCCATCCCTTCATTAAATGGATGCCACTTTTTAAGTCACTGGTGTGCTGTACTCCTGTCCTTCTTTACAATTCCTTGACATGTAGTCTGAGACTGCGACTTCTAGAAAATAACTGGTGAAAATGAAGGAAGACTGGAGGTGGTGCTTTGCATTTTTGAAGGCACAGTCCAAAAAAGAAAGTTTATAGATCAAGTAAGGAAAAAGAATAATACTGAAAGAAGTGTGCAAAGAGGTTTTATTTTTTTAAGTAGTTTTAATACACTAAATGTTTGAAGAGTGCAAAATAATCAGATGAAAAGAAGCAGAGTGCAAAAGCAACCAGATGAGATGAAAACTTGCTTAACATTAGAAATTGGTCTAATCATTTGCATATTCAGCTGAACCCATCTTCAAGGGGACTAACAGTAGAGATAAGAATAATTCAAATCACCAAACCATTGACAAATATGGAAGATTCCTGCTTATTTAAGGTTGAAATAACAGAAAAACAAAGCAACATGAGGCCATTGAGAGGAGTATTACAAAATAGGAGTAAAGAATATTATTTTGATGATCCAGGTGAAGAGCAGATCTAAGAAGATAATTTACTGTGATAGCCAGAAGCAAACTCCTTCCACTTTCAGTTTAGAAAACAGTGTGGGGGGAGGGGGAGAAGGGGGTAAAAGAAGGAGGAGGAGGTAGAAGAGGAAAAGATTAGATTGAGGACAAAGAGGAAGAAATAGTTTCTTTAAAACAGGAACAGAAATCTCTGAGGAGAGAACATCTTAAGATCAAAAAGGAGATGATGAAATAAGAAAAGATTTCACAGAAAGAAAAGAGCAATCGCAGGATAAAAATCCTCTTTGAAAGGAGTAAATGACAGAAACCTGCAGAAAATTTAATCACTGATACAGAAGACAATCTTGAGAAACTTTCAAAGAGAACCTCCAGTCATATGGCATCATGAAGCAATTTTTGTCCCTCTTCTTCCCCTACCAACCCCCCAAATAGTAATAATAGATAAAAATATAAAATATAAGATATGTACAAGACGTATCATCCTTAAAAGCACAATAAACGTATCTGTAGACCAAAGCCAACAGAAACACAATGCAGTTGAGCTTGATAGGCACAAAGTCCAGAAAAAGGCAGAGGCAGCCAGGAGCTATATCCCAGAGAGGGCACAGCCAGGCTTACTAGGAAAAGTTGGGGCCTGACGATACACTGCCAAGTCGTAAAAGGAAGATGAAGAAAGAAGGTAGGAGGAAAGAGACAGAGCAGGACTTAGGCCAACCCTCCTTAGTGAACAATCTGTTGTATCACTAATATCTCTGTGGGGCTATTGAGCCTACAATATAAGATCTGGTTCTGGAATTCAAGACCCAGAGAACCAGATGGAGAGAGAGGGGGGGGGGATAAGAATCAGCAAGAGGTAATGGTAAAAGCAAGAGGAAGAGAGAAGGAAGAAGAGACCCAAACTTCAAATTACAAAATACATGAAGATTACTAAGCCAGCTAAGAAAAAGAACCTTAATATCCATAATCGGAAGAGGAATTCATTCCACATAAAAACATACAGTAATCAGAAGACGAATTTCAAAACAGTATGTATAGGAGCCTGAAAGGGACTAAGGAAATAATGATGTAATAAAAAATTATCAAGAAATTGTAAAACCAAATCAGCAGAATTGAAATAAGTGGATGTAGATTTGAAAGACAGCCAAAATTCAGGAAGGTAAAAAAATAAACAGATATTGAATTATAAAAACCAGTGATGTCAGTGAAAATGGCAGAGTAAACACCACTGACAATTCTCTCCTACATAAAAGCAATGGGAAAACTTGCATACATTGTCAGAATCAACTTTTTCAGGTCTCTATAAATTAACCAAAGGCTTGCAGCCAGCCCAGAGTATTTATTAAAAAAAAAATCTCAATAGGAACAGTGTTTTGTGGTATTTTAACTTGCCCTAGTCCCATCCCTCATTCATTAGCTCTGAGGTATCCTTGAAAACAAACAGCCAGCAATTGTGGTGAAAACCAGCAGCTTGGCAGCCATTGGAGTGGAAAGAATGGGGTTAGAGTATCTTCAAATTTCCATTCCCAGAGAATTGTCATTACTTGACCTGTCTGGAGATTTCCTGAATGACCTCTCTTCCAAGGCTATTTTTATTTGACTTGAATCGGAGTTCAACTATAGAAAAAAGCCTTTTCCCCAGGGGTAATTGTTGAAAACAGTTTCAGACTACTGTTTTTTTCTTCACAGCTTCATGGCTGCCTGAGGAGATGGATAATAGTTGGGCTAAACAATGACTAACCAAACTCCTTAGAAGGAAATACAGGAGAATGAAAAGTCAATAGGGGCTTGAAAAGCTCCAAAATATTCCTAGGAATTCAGAACTCCATGTACATGCAGAGGACAGTGCACATACTCAGAAAAGACCTGAGATGGCCCTAAGCATTCACCTCTGGCTGACCTTGATGCTTTAGACAAATAGGAAATGAAGGCTAAGGCAAAGTTGTCAAGTGCATGGCAGAATGTTGAAGATGTGTACACACAAAGTCCCTCGGCAAAGAGTAGAAGACTTACCGTTATAGGCATTTAAGGAAGTCCCTGTCCAATCATGAACTGACCACTGAGTTAACTGGAAAGAGATTTCAGTGGCTGTACATGACAAATAATACAGACTTAACAGAATTAGTCCAGAAATGTCATTAAATTAACAACCAACCACAAGAACTACAAGAAGCATCAGCAAAAACAAACCCTGGAGAGGGGGAAAATCCTGATTTCCAAGGTTGCCACATAATATTATTTTAAATGCCCAGTTTTAAACCAAAAATTTTGAGACCTGTAAAAAAAAAAAAAAAAATGTGTGGCCAATACACAGGGAAGAAAACAATCAACAGAAACTGTCTCTAAGGAAATACAAATGTTGGGCCCACTAGACAAAGGCTTTAATTCAAGTATTTTTAATATGTTCAGAGAACTAAAGGAAACTATGTCTAAAGAACTAAAGGAAAGTATGAGAAAGATGTCTTGCCAAATACAGAAAATCAATAAAGAGATAGATTTTACAAAAAAAGAACAGAAAGAAAAATAAATTAAGAAAAATGAGCAGAGCCCCAGAGATGTAGGTCATCATCAAGGATAAAAACACACACATATGGCATTCCCAGAAGAAAAGAGGAGAAAGGAGTAGACAGAAAATTTGAAGAAACAATGACAGAAAACTTCCCAAATTTGATGAAAAACATTAACGTAAACATACAAGAAACTCAACAAACTCCAGGTAGGATGAACTTAAAGACATTCACACCTAGAGAGATCATAATCAAATTGTCAAAAACCAAAGACAAAGAGAGAAGACTGAAAGCAACAAGAGAGAAGCAACTCATCACATATAAAGGATTATCAGTAGGATCATCACTGATTACTTATCAGAAACCATGGAGTCCAGGAGGCAGTGACATGACATATCCAGAGTACTGGGGGAAAAATGGTATCAACTAAGAATTCTGTATCCAGCAAAAGTGTCATTCAAAAATGAAGGAGAATTCAAGACATTTCAGGATAGACACACTTGCAAGAAATACTTAAGAGAATTCTTTATGTTGAAATGAAAGGGCATGAGATAGTAACAGAAATCAACATGAAGAAATAAAGAGCA
Organism: Choloepus didactylus; assembly: GCF_015220235.1. Classification (NCBI taxonomy): domain Eukaryota; kingdom Metazoa; phylum Chordata; class Mammalia; order Pilosa; family Megalonychidae; genus Choloepus; species Choloepus didactylus. The sequence continues at coordinate 65,034,241 of NC_051315.1, read as the reverse complement.
TCAGTAAAGGTAACTCTATAGGTAAATATAAAGGACAGTGAAAATGTGTTATTAGTTTACAACTCCTTTATTTTCCCTATCTGACTTGAAAGACCCCTGCCTAAAGCAGTAATTAGAAATCTTTGTTGATGGACATAAAATGTATAAAGATATAATATGTGATGACAACAGTATAAATGAGTGGAGGAACAGAGATATATGGAGCAAAGTTTTTTAATATGCTATTTAAATTAAACTGGTATTAATACAAACTAGACTGTTATAATTCCCATGGCCACCATTAAGAAAACACTAAAAAAATATAGCAAAAAATACAAAAAGGAGTTAAAATGTTACATTAGAAAATATCTATCTAACAAAAAAGGAGGCAGTAATGGAGGATAGAGGAACAAAAAAGACATAAGACATACAGAAAGCAAATACAAAATGACAACTATGAATTCTACCTTATCAACAATTGCATTTAAATGTAAATGGATTAAACTCTCCAATTAAAAGGCAGAGATTGGCAAAATGGAATTTTTAAAAACCCAACATAATTGAATTATATGCTGTCTAAAAGAGACTCATTTTAGATTTAAAGACACAAATAAGATGAAAGTAGAAAGATGTAAAAAGGTATATCATGAAAACAGTAACCAAAAGAGAGCTGGAGTAGCTATACCAAGATAAGACATAAAAGATTTTAAAACAAAAATTGTTAATCAAAACAAAGATATTTTACAATGTAAATGTGTCAACCATTCAAGAAGATATAACAATTATAAACATATATGCACCTAACAACTGAGCCCCAAAATACATAAAGTAGAAAATGACAGAATTGAAGGGACAAATAGACAATTGTTGAATTCAACTTTGATACCCCACTTTCAGTAATGGATAGTACAACTAGACAGAAAATCTGCAAGGAAATAGAGGACTTGAACAATAAGATAAACAACTAGATCAAACAGATATCTATAGAACACAACATCCAACACTATTCTTCTCAAGTGCACATGTAACATTCTCCAAGATAGACATACTACATATATAAGTGCATAGAATAAGTTTCAGTATACTTAAAAAGATTGAAATCATACAAAGTATGTTCTGTGGCCACTATAGAATGAAATTAGAGATCAATAACAGAAGAAAATGTGAGTAATCCACAAATATGTGGAAATTAAACAACACTCTCCTAAATAATAAATGGGTTAAAGAAGGAATCACAAGGAAAATTAGAAAATATTTTGAGATGAAGGAAAATAAAAACACAATAAGCTAAAATTTATGAGATGCAGCAAAAGCAATGCTTAGAGGGAAATTCATAGCTGTAATTCCCTACATTAAAAAAGAGGAAACATCTCAAACCCAAAACCTAATCTTCCACCTTCAGAAACTAGACAAAGAAGACCAAATTAAAACCAAAGTAAATCAGAAGAAAAGAAATAATAAAGATTAGAACAGAAATAAATGAAATAGAGCATAGAAAAAAGGAAAAACAAAAGTTGGTTCTCACAAAGATCAACTAGGTAGACAAACTATTTAGCTAGACTTACTAAGAAAAAACAGGAAGACTGAAATTACTAAATCTAGGAATGAAAGAGGATACATCAATATGGACCTTACAGAAATGAACAGGATTATAAGGTTGCTGGTTTGTATGTATTGTGTCACCCAAAATGCCATGTTCTTTGATGTAATCTTGTGGGGGAGGATGTTACATGTTGATTAGATTGTAAGTCTTTGATTGAGTGTTTCCATGGAGTTGTGACCCACCCAATTGTAGGTGATAACTCTGATTAGATAATTTCCATGGAGGCATGGTCTTGCCCATTCAGCATTGGCCTTGATTAATTCACTGGAGCCCTATATAAGCTCAGACAGAAGGAGCAGGCTTGCTACAGCCAAGAAGGACCCTTTGAAGAATGCACAGAAGCTGACAGAGTAGCTGCAGATGAGAGACAAGTTGAATAAGGCCATTGAAAGCAGACTCTTGCTCCAGAGTAGCTAAGAGGACAAATGCCCCAAGAGCAGCTGAGAGTGACATTTTGAAGAGGAGCTGTGGCCCAGAGAGGAATGTCCTGGGGGAAAGCCATTTTTGAAACCAAAACTTGGAGCAGATGCCAGCCACATGCCTTCCCAGCTAACAGATTGGCCATCCTCCAGTGAAAGTACCCGATTGTTGATGCATTACCTTGGACATTCTGTGGCCTTAAGACCGTAACTGTGTAACCAAATAAACCCCCTTTATAAAAGCCAGTACATTTCTGGTGTTTTGCATTCTGGCAGCATTAGCAAACTAGAACATAAGGGAATACTATGAACAATTGTATGCCAACAAATCAGATAATTTAGATGAAATGGACAAATTCCTAGAAAGACACAAACTAACAAAACTGATGTAAGAAGAAATAGCAAAACTGAAGAGACCTAAAGCAAATAAGGAGATTTAATTAATAATCAATCAAGTTCCTACAAAGCAAAGCTTTGTGGCTTTGCTGATGGCTTCACTGGTGATTTTTACCAAACACTGAAAAAAGAATTAACACAAATCCTTCACAAACTCTTCCAAAAATAGAAGAGTTGGGGACACTACCCAACTCATTCTATGAGACAAAAAATATCACAAGAAACAAAAACCACAGAGCAATATCCCTTAGGAATATAGATGAAAAAATCCTCAATAAAATACTAGCAATCTAATTCAGCAACATATAAAGAAGATTACACACCATGACTCCTAGATTAAGTGGTTTATATTAATAAAATGATAAGCTCAATGGTATCTAATGAAAAATAATAAGAAATAAATGAAATGAGTGTATCAGTCAAGAAGTTAGATGATGGACTATAGCATAATATGAAAAAGTAAAAAGAAAATTGAGCATGAGACTAGAAAGTATTGAACTAAAACACATACAAAATAAATATAACCTAGAATTTTTTAAAAACCCATCAAGAAAGATCAAATAAATGAGAAAAGGCACAAATAACTTGATAATTTAAAAGGGAACATAACAGATTTGGTAGAGATTTTTTTTAATCATAAGATAAACACTATGAACAAACAAACCAATTTATTTGAAATTTTTAATATGTAGAAATTTTCTAGAAAAATATAAATTACCAAATTTTAAGAAAAATAGAAAGTCTGAAGAAAACATGCAAATTTTAAAAACTGAATTAGACAAAAATATCCTTGTGAAACTGCTTTTCTCAAGAAATCCTTAAGCTTATAGTATTTTAGAGATTAATGTAACTCAATCATCAAAGTTTACAAATTTTTTGAGTCAAAAAAAAAGAATGCTGCACAACTGATTTTGCAGCTACTGCAGCATTAATAATAAAAATAAACAGATGTAGTATAAGAAAATATAAATAATTAATCAGCCTCATTCATGAAGATAGATGTGAAGATTCTAAAAGTTAGGAAATATTTTTAAATGATTAATGTCTAGAAAATACACATCATGAACAAGTATCTTTTTTTAACATTTTATTTTGAAATAACTTCAAACTTACAGGACCATTGCAAATATAATACAAAACCCATATAGAGAACTCCAACAAACCCCCTACCCAGATACCCAGATCCACCTACTTTCAACATTTTGCCATATTTGCTGTATCATTCTATCCACCTATCCATCTGTCTATCTTACTTATTTTCTAAATATCTGAGAGTAGGTTGAATACATTATGCTCTTTAACACTTAATACTTCCATGTATACACTTCTGAGAATAAAGATATTCTCTTACATAACCATCTTAAGTACAGTTATCAAGTTCAAGAAATTTAACATTGATAAAAGCTTACAGCATATTCCAATTTTTTCCTATGTCCCAACAATGTCCTTCTGGGCATCTTCTCCTCCATTATTGGGTCCAGCCCAGAATCATGGATTGCATTTAATTGTCATTGTCTCTTTATCTCCCTCTCTATATTTATTTTTTTACTGTGGAAACACAAACGCAACACAAAATTTCCCATCTAAAACACTCTCAAGCATACAGTTCAGTGGGATTAACCTGACCAGGTATCTTATATCCCAGGAATGCAGGGGTACTTCAACATTGGAAAAATTCTATCAAAGTTATTCACCATATTAATAGATTCATTCATTATTTAAATAGATGGAGAAAAATGTATTCAATACATTTCAAAACTCATTCATGATAAAAATTCTCAAAAATCAGGAGTTGAAAGAATGTTTCTTAACGTGGTAAAGGTATCTCACTCAAATCTGTGGAAACATCAAAGTTAATGGTAAAACTTTTAAACGATTCTCATTAAAGTTAGGAACAAGATTGTATTCCACCCATCACTCCTATTATTCCAGATTAAATAAAATGGTTCTGTTAATGCAATAAATGAAGAAAAAGAAAAATATTATTAAAAATTAGGAACAAAAAAGATTATTTTCAGAAAATGTAATTTTTATATATATAAAATTAAGGGTAAAATACAAAAATATTATTAGAAGCGAATTCAGCCAGGCATATTAGATATTTAATCAACTTATCTAGATTCCTATAAAGACTGGAAAATTTAATTTAAAAAAAGAATATATTCAAAACAGAAATAAAAACTAAAAATAACCTAAGAATAAAGCTAAAACTTAGGTAAGAACTTTATGGGGAATGTTATCAAACATTATTGAAGGCATGAAGAAAAACCTGAATAAATGGAGAAGCATACCATTTTCATGTATAGTATAACAGCAACTACTATTTATATGGTACATACTGCATTCCAGACACTGTTAAAAGTACTTTCCACATAAAACTCATGTAATTCTCTCAACACCTTGTGAAGTATTTACCATCATTATTCCCATTTTACAGATGGATAAATTGAGGCACAGAGGTCTCACATCTAATAAGTAACAGCCAGGACTGGAACCCAAGCACACTTTATGTTCTTCATCACCCTCCCTTCTCTTTTCCTAACCCAGAGCCCATGTAGCCCAGGTGCCAAAAAAAAAGTTGACTCTCACCTCCCCATGTTCGGGTTCCAGGGGTGGGCCTGACTGGTTCAAGGGCATACCTTTTACCAAAATTGGTTTAGGAAAGGGTATGTAATCCAGATTGCACCAATGAAATATAAAGAGTAATTTACCAGGCTTCTGGGTAAGATCTTCTTCACTTTGCTGGGAGAATTTTAGGAAGCAACCTTTTCTCTTCCTCAGACCATTGTGCTCAGATGGTAACCCAGATCCACAGCAACTTAAGGATGAAGCAAATGCATGGGGAAGATTACAGCCAAGAAAATCACCATGTGTCACTAGATCCACTGGATTAAGTCAACCTGAAGCTCACATACCCTCAAGATCTCCCCAGGTATGTGAGCCAATTCAGTTTCTTACTGTTTAAACCAGTTTGGGTTTTCTGTCGCTTGCATATGAAACAATCCTATTAGAGAGTTTGGTAACAAGAAGTAGGCTGTTCCAACTATAACAGTAACAGTGTGTCTATTAGAATTAATTTCTGCTGAATGTCAAAGAGACTTAAAGTAACAATGGCTTAAATAAGAAACAAGGTTATTTGGCTCTCAAAATAAACTGGGGAGGTAATCCAGAGCTGCTCATGGACCAAGGTAGAACTGCAGATATCATATCTGCATCCTAAGCAACAAGAAGATGAAAGTGCGATGAAATGGCAAAGGGCACGCCCCCAGCCACCTCTTGAGAAAGTTTCCCAGAAACTGCCATATGATGCTTGCAACCTTTTTGCTGATATTTGATGAACTAGAACCTGGTCACATGCCACATGTACCCAGCAGGAAGACTGGGAAATTACGCCTTTATTCTGGGAGGCCATGTGCTCAACTACACATCAGTATTTCTGTTACTATTGGACAAGAGATGAATGGATATTGGGGGACTGTTAGTAATTAGTAGTTTTTGCCACACAGGACTGAAAATATGGAATTGGCTGAGGTCAAGTGGAGGGGGATGAAGACCTCACTATTCTGAGCTGAGCAGCTTGCAGTCCTGTTATCATAGTAAATAGTTGTTCAAACTGTGGCTTGTTTTATGCTGGGATACAGATCAGGTACCTATCAAGAATAGCAACAGGGAACTTGGTAAGAAAAATTCAGGATAATGGAGTATGTTGATCACATCTCATAACCCTCCATAGGGCCCTATGAGAAAGATAAATTTGGCCTGAAACTATTCTGCGGGAAAATAGAGGGTGAAAAAAAAAATCTCTTTTCTTAAAAGTGGTTCTTCATGATTGTGGAATGAAATAGTAAGCAGTGATAAAAATAAGCATCAACAACTATTGGAAAAGTGTCATGAAATAACATGTGTGAAATAGAATACAAAAGTAGGATAAAAAGCTAGAGGTGGTTTTTACTTTCTCTTTTGAAACATCTCTGTTTTCTCCAAGTTTTCCTTAATGAGCATGTAATAGTATTATTATAAGAAAAAAAATGATGCAATTTTTTTTCCCAAGAAAAACTACTTTTCTTAACAAATAAGAAAATTGCCTTACCTAATGCTTATGCCTTGCCTGTCTCTTGTTTGGAACATCACCAAACTATTAAACTGTTGGGGTAGGCAGTATAATGGCTCTCTAAATTTGCCCATGCCCGAATCCCCAGCATCTGTGAACGTGTTATAGTATTACATGGCAAAAGAGACTCTGTAGATGAAATTAAGGTTATTAATTGGATGAGCTTAGAATAGGGAAATTATCCTGGATTGTATAGATGGGACCTAATATAATCACATTTGCCCTTAAAGTGAAAGAGAAAGGTGGAAGTATCAGTGAGAGAAATACTGCCAAAGAAAAAGCAGGACAGATGAGGTGTGAGAAGGACACCACTAACTGTTGCTGGCTTTGAAGAGGAAGGGGGCTAGGAGTCAAGGAAAGCCGGCGCCTCTGGAAGCTGAGAATGACCCCTGCTGACAGCCAGCAAGGAAATAGGGACCTCGGTCCTACAACCACATGGAGCTGAATTCTGCCAACAACCTGAAATGGATTCTCCCCTAGAGACTCTAGAAAGGATTGCAGGCTGCCAACACCTTGATTTCAGCCCTGGGAGACCCCTTTCAGACTTTCAACTGTCAGAACTGTGAGGTAGTAAATTTGTGTTATTTTAAGCCATTACATTAGTGGTAATTTGCTATGGCAGCAATAAAAAACTAATACAACTGCTAAAGCCAGAGTGATATTCTATGCCACAATTTAGTGCTCAGTATGTTGTAATGATCAAGTAAAATTAATTTTGAAGGAGTAGTATGCAACCTTCGAAGAGTTCCAAATTCTCACTTACATGTGATGAAAAACAAAACCAAGACAGAAGCATGGCTGGCTTCCCATCATGAGGGCTCAGCAGCATCATCAGCACAACCAGAGGGTGGCTGAACTCCCAGGCTGAGAAGGGCCCACGACAACGTCAAGTGAGCTTGATTTCCCGCTTTGCCTGAACCATGTATCAATCAATCCAATAAGCATTTATCAAGTGGCATCTAGTAAGGATATATGTCAGGCTGTAAGGAAAATCAGTTTACAAAGGCCCCACGGAACCTGCAAGAGTGGTGGAAATGGACATGGCTTTCCTACGTATGACAAGGGCCAACCGCTAGAATTCCAGAAAATACTTACTTTGAAACATCACTGTAGAAATGTCAGGGAAACTATTTATGCCTGGAAAGGATTCTTTCTGAGTAAGCCTTAAAATTATGGATTATAGATGATTCCTTAACCCTGATTGAGAAGTATGTGAAGGGAGGAGCGAAGACATGGGAAAGTGAAAGTAGAGGAAGATGCTCAAGTAACTAAGCACTTTTACAGGGACAGTGAGATTGATATTTAAACCTGGCTTTGTCTCTTATTGTCTAGGTAATTTGGGACAATCCATGAAACTTTTTGCCTCAGTTTCTCCACCTATAACTTGGAGATAATAACAATACCTACTTCATGTGATTATTGTGGGGGTTAAAGGGAACTGTGCTAAGGCACAATTTCATATGTGTTCCAAAACCATTAGATCCCTCTCAACCCAATTAAGTCTGGGACATGCTGATGAATGAAAGTCTGTGTAGTATGTTTCTCATGAGGATCCCTGCTTGGAGTTAAACCATAAGTCTCTTTGGAGAATTTGAAAATGTGATAGTTCAGTGTTTTTTCTTTCCAAATCTGCAATGGATTTCTAAAACTGCAACTCAAAATATTCCACTGTTAATAGAATCTAAACATTTAATATTACCAAACACCAATTAGTTCACCTAATCTACCCTGGCTGGTTCATCTTTTGCTATCCTCCACGTGGAATTATACTTTTAACATAATGATGTTGATTCACCAATACTGTGATTCACAATGGTCCAAGGTTTTCAGATCCTAATAAAATAATGCAAAAGTCATTAGCATTAGGGAAGCTTTCCTCCCACACAATGCCAAGAGGTAAATACTATCTTTGCTTCTAGTCAATTTGAATATTTATTGGCACAAAAAGTCAGCCCAAATAGCATGGAACTGAAAATAATATAATACAGACTTTCCCAGAGATCCAACCCTCTCCAGCGTGATTCTTGATTCCAGAGAATTTCCACCATTGTGAAAAAAATTTGACATAAAAGTGGCCTTTGAAATATGGATTAGTTGTTCGGTATGCTCTGAATCCAAATAGATTGTTACATTTCACTAACAATGCCAAACCATTCAGATACCCATGTTTTGGGTCATTTCAGTTACAATAATTCCTCTGATTTTATCTATTAACACCATTGCTTGTATAGCCGGTATGACCAGCTGTTATCACCAGCTCAGGAGATAAATTTGATCACATCTTGTATTCAAATTAAAATAGCTTGATCCCCCATTCCTCAGAATAAAGAAATCCAGGATCTTTGTAAAAGTATCCTTCTACATTATCTAAGAACCCCAGGTATACCCTCATTTCAAAGAGGCCCAGTCCTGTTTCGAAATGCCTCTCAATGAATAAACTAAAGATATAGATCAGGCCACCAGGGGCCACAGTTTTCAAATGATTTACTATTATTATTGGATCCACATACTCGAATGCATTTTTGACTGTGCAGGGAGTAACTCTCTTGCTGGTTTAGATCTACAGACAAATTTTGCCAGGGCTTGGGAGCAGAAAAATTGGTTCACACTGACAAGTTCCAGTTCTTGTTCTCAGAGCAGATCCCCATTGTACCAGACCCACTCCTTCTCCAAGTCAGTCCAGGTGTTGCTGATGAGCCAGGGGCTCCACTCTAGACTCCTTTTCTTCATGGGGAATTCCTGTTGGGGAAGTCCTCACATTCTTTTCCTGCCAGTAGCGCTCAGTTGGGACTCTCTGGGTCCAGCAGAAGCTTCTAAAAATGATGAATCTCAAAAGCGTGGGGCGGGGGAGGGGAGGTTCATGGAGTTGGCAGTGCTACTATTTCCTCCCAGGAGGACAATCGATGTCTATAAAAATTTCCTTAGTTTTACCACTGATAAGATCCATGCACCAAGTTATTACATGGGGAGGCTGTCACCAAAAAGTGGACCTATTACTCTTTCCCCAGGACAGCCAAGGCCTAACTTGCCTGACGGTGACATAACTGAGAGGGATCTTTCCAGTATCTCCTCCAGAACAAGTTCTGTTTCAAGGCCACTTGCCATAATCTACCAAGCCAGGTAAGCTGCTGGTGGATGTTAGAGGGTATCTTCTCTTGGAGTGGAAAAATAATTAAAGTTCCAGCTAGACACCCCATCATGCAAGGGATTCACCAAAGAAAATTTAGACAAGTTTTAGATTTAGCCTGATATCAATCAGATTTAATCTGGTTCTGCCATTTAGTAGCTGTGTGTGGTCAAGCAAGTAACTTAATCACTCTGAGTTCATGTAATAGCTGAGTTAGGAATTATGTTTGACTTCAAGTAATACAGAACTGAGAAAATAACAGCATGAACAAATTAGAGTTTTATTTTTTTCCCATAAGAAGTCCAAATGTAGGCAATTGGAGATGCTTGTTCAGCAGCTCAAAGTGGCAGAGCTAAGGACTCATTTTCTTAGCAGTTTCCACATGTTCACAAGAGGGCGGTTAGAGATCTAGCTGTCATATTGCATTCCAGGTAGCAGAAAGGAGAAAAGAATGGAAAGGAGAAAGTGAAAGCAAGAGCATCCAAGAAATCAACTTCAGTTTAAATTTTATAGGCCAGTACAGTGTTACATGGCTGCTCTTAACTTCAGGAGGGTCTGGCAAGGTAAGTTTTAGCTTCTTAGACCCTAGAGGGAGACACTGAAAAGGGTTGTTCTAGTTTGCTAATGCTGCCAGAATGCAAAACACCAGAAATGGATTGGCTTTTACAAATGGGGGTTTATTTGGTTACACAGTTACAGCCTTAAGACCATAAAGTGTCCACGGTAACACATCAGCAATCGGGTACCTTCACTGGTGGATGGCCAGTGGTGTCCGGAAAACCTCTGTTAGCTGGGAAGGCACGTGGCTGGCGTCTGCTCCAAAGTTCTGGTTTCAAAATGGCTTTCTCCCAGGATGTTCCTCTCTAGGCTGTAGTTCCTCAAAAATCTCACTCTTAGTTGCACTTGGGGTATTTGTCCTCTCTCAGCATCTCCGGAGCAAGAGTCTGCTTTCAATGGCCATCTTCAAACTGTCTCTCATCTGCAGCTCCTGTGCTTTCTTCAAAGTGTCCCTCTTAGCTGTAGCTCCTCTTCAAAACATCACTCACAGATGCACTGAGTTCCTTCTGTTATGTCAGCTCATTTATATGGCTCCACTGATCAACTTAGACCCACCCTGAATGGGTGGGCCAACACCTCCATGGAAATTATCCAATCAGAGTCATTACCCACAGCTGGGTGGGGCGCATTCCAAAGAAACACTCAAAGAATTATAATGTAATCAACACTGATAACATCTGCCCACACAAGATTACATCAAAGAATATGGCTTTTTCTGGGGGACATAATACATTCAAACCAGCACAAGGGTGTTGAAATAGGTATTGGATAAACCAATCCACAATATTTGGCACACAAAGTAAGGACCTGAACGAAGGCAAGAGCAGTAAGGATGGAAAACAATGGATCATTTGAAGTCGGGACCGGTAATGCTTTTTTAGTAACTGAAGGTGGGCAGTGATGGAGAGGGCTTGGGTCAGGAAACACATCTTATTTTTTCAGTCAACTCCTGAGGGATCTAATAAAGTTCTCAAGACAAAATGGTCTGCCAACAACCATTGGTCTGCAAGTGATGTTCAGAGTTTGGTTCTGTGTAGTATAAGTGTGGTTCCTGAACCTTCTTCAGGGAAACAGGGCTTGTAGAATAATAGGAAATACCTATTGGTCCTTGCTTGATTTTTCAGCTAAGTTTATGCCCACGTATTTTATTGGAGACTTCTTCCTGTTTTAGTTTAGTGCTTTTATGTCAGCGACAGAGTCAAACAAAAATTCAATCACTTTGAATTAAAAGGCACTTTCATGGCATAAACGGGGGATAGATACAGGGTGTGCTAACCTCTGAAATCCTTTTAGAGACCTTGGCGAGTGAGCTTGATTTCCATCAGAGCTATTTGCTCAGACTTTCAGAGCCTCTTTACATGGGTATCCTATTATTTAACAGGCACTTTAAATTGAGGCCAGCATCCTGATCCTCAAGCAGCACAGCTTTTATTGGAAGTCTCTGCCACATTTAAACATCTTTAATACATTTTATAAATAGAATTGTAAAAGGCAGCAACCAGACTTCAAAGCACATCCATGTTGGCCAGAATTGTGAAGCTGGCGACAAATTTCACTGGTTGTAAAGCTCGAGGAGGCTCTTTGAATCCCCAGAACAATTGACAAGGAAAGGTCCAGCACACATTCTTCCTGAGTGTCTCCTGGATGGGCCTCAGAAGGCCAGGTGTGGGGGACAAATCCGGTCAAGTGTGAACCAGTGCATCTCAGTGTGGGTGCAGGAAGCACCAACCAGAACAGGGTCCAAAGAAACTGGCCAAACCTAAAAGAAACAAGGAAGTAAAGAGAGATTGGCCTCCGCACATCCCCCATCTCCTGCTCCTGTCTTCCTTCACTGTGAAGACTTTCAACCTTCTCTTCCCTCAGGTGAATCTGGTTGCTCTCCCTTTTTGCCCCCACTGAAACCTGTAAGACACTTCTCACACTCTAGTTAAATTGTTTGTTTACAAGTCTGACTCCTGCTTCCAGTCCCAGCTCTACACTAAGAGCACCTTGAAAGAAAGAGGTATGTCTTATTCATCTCATATACACTGCAAATTTATTGCATGTTTAAATAAAGTTTAGTCTCTTGGGAGAAACTGGAAAGCAGGATCTGGGTGGGAGGAATTACCAAGAAAGGTTGTTTGAGTTTCTTCAGCCTAAGGCCTTGGTTCTCAAAGTGTGGTCCCTGAACCAGCAGTATCCCCATCACTTGGAAACTTAGAAATGCAAATTCTCAGGCCTTGCCCCAGACCCAGACTGAACCAGAAACTCTGGGACAGGGGAGGGGAGGTCAGAACTCTTTGTTTAACCAGCACCCCTCCCCCCCCCAGGTGATTCTGGTGCTCACTAAAGTTCAAGAATCACTGACACAGAAATCAATCTGAGCCTTAGTTTCCTCATCTGTAAAATAGGGCAAATGGTACCAACCTCAAAGGACTGTTCCAAATGTAGAACCAGATACTATGGGTCTAGTGCTGGGCCCAGAATCTTATACACATTCAGCACTCAATAAAGTTATTGAAGGGTGAGTATTCTATTTTGGTTTACTTAGTTTTGTTGGAATAGTGACATTTGGAAAGTACTCCCAATATTGACATCATCCCATAATGCATTTGTATTATCACAGAAGAGTCCCTTTAATTTACCTAAGTTTCCAAGTTCTCGCAGCTTAGCCCATCCTTTCAACGTTTTGGTAATTCATCCAGAGCCAAGTACAAATCTCATTTTACCACATTAGGTCTTATTCCTGTCCCTTGTGTACTAGAGAATGAGGATTTCAGGCAGTGATCTTTATTTGTGCTGTAAATGGAACAATCATCTGTGCCCATAACTAGCCTAAGTGGGTAAGTAAAGGGCCACAAAGAATCCAGCTCCTTCACAACAAAGTTCAAGTGGAGAAGTCCCCTCAGCGTCCTCTGACAGGGCAGAGAAGAGATCAAATGGTTCTGGAGCCCCAGTGCTCAAATAGCCAATTAAGGCATTTAAAGTTTCCAATTGATTTCCTTATAATAGTTTGAAATTGGTCAACAAACCACATCCCTTCTTAAGGGAAACAGGCAGCCCCCCCACTGCTTTACTTAATTCTACCAGGCTGCTAGCACTGCCCCATCCCCACTCCAGGAAAATCCAATTTAACTACTCTGTTTTTGCTCACCAGATGAGCCTCTTCTCCCAGACAGAAAAATGCTTCAGAACCCATTTTCAAGTGGCATCCACAAATAGACAACTCATTAAAGTCTCTGCACACACACACACACACACACACACACACACACACATCCACACTCAACAATCTACAGCACATTCCCCCTTTGATTATATGCAATGGGGAGGGCAGAAATACAGTTTTAGAGGGCCACATATGCTCAATACATCATGCAGTGGGGAAACTATAACCAGGATCCAAAGCAGTTCCTGCTTTCCCAGAAGCTTCTGCCAAATAACACTCCATGTGGTTCTGCTGAATCGCCAGAGGGGCGGTTGAAAGCAACCAAGTTGCTGGCATTTCAGGTCAATGAAATTCCTGTCCTTTCCCTTTCAAATAAATTAAGCTTTGAAAATTATCATGATCACTGTTGCTTTAATAAGTCTGCACTGTGTCGGTGCTCCCCCCACCCCACCGGCTTCCATTTGTTTTCCCGTCTTTGAAGCTGGCTCTCTCCGCACCAAGTGGAGATGTAGCTTCCTTCTCTGCTTGGCTGACCCTCCCTGGAGAGGCCCAGGAGGGGTGAGTTACCACCTGGAGGGACTTTTCTCATTAGCCCTGCATGAGGCTGTATTCCAGTCGGCCAGCCTTTAGGAGCTAAGCAGAGAACCCTAGACATTTTACTAGAAATGAGTTAGAGGTGGTCAGAGTGTGACAACTAGTTTATTACCACCTGAATCTCTTCTGTCTGAAAAAGGCAGAAGTGAGAAAGGGGAGACCGCCCCACTCAACTGATTGGGAAGAAGGAAATAACCAGGGGAGAGAACTCAGTAATTGAATCCTTGATGACTATGATGCAACTTCCATTTGCTGAACAGTCACCTAAAGCAGGTAGGTATGGGAAATGAGTTTGAAAATGGTACCAGCTGAACAAACAAATGCCTGAATGTCATTCCTTCAGCAAAATATTTTTAATTCTACTTGGTATTACAGGATATACAAAGATGTCTGAGATGTTGCCCCTGCTCTCAAGGAGCTTATACTTTAAAATGGGAAATAAGACACATACAAATGCAACATAATGTTAATCTCATTCCTGAGCATGTGAACCCATTATTATAAATAGATCTTTTGAAGATGTTCTTTTTAGTGAAGGTGTGGCCAACTGAATCAGAATGGGGCTTTATCCTATTACTAGAGGCCTTGTAAAGGACAAGTCATGGAAGGGAGCTGGAATGAAGTCAGTGGGAATCAGAAGAGAAAGGCAAAACATTGCCATGTGACATGGAAGACCGAGACACTTAAGGCCAGCCAGCAGCCAGCCCCAGAACCCCACATTCTTCTGGGGAGAAAGCCTCGCTTTGCTGGCCCCTCGATTTTGGCCTTTTCCTAGTCTCAAAATCAGGAGCCAATAAATTCCAGGGTTTGAGCCAACCCATTGTGTGGTTATTTGTCTTATCAGCTTGGGAAACTAAAGACACTATTATTTAGTATTTCTTATATTACTAAAATAAATACTTTATACTGATTCCATTATACTATTAATAATAATACTGAATCACTGTCATGTCAGCAGATCCACCATTTTCTTTTGTAAAAATCTGGTTGGTCATGTAAACTTTTATACCAAAATGATCCCAAGGAGGCAGAATGAAACTGCTTCTGATCATTGTATGGTAATTGTTTCTATTATTCTGCTTCCTTTAGCAAACCATATAATGGGTTTAAAAGATTGTGGTGAGGTTAGTGGGATAATATAGAATCATTAGCATATTTGTGAAAGTGGATTTTCAGGTAGCTCTTATTGGTGTATAGGAAAAAAAAAACCACTGAAGTTATCAGATACTTTGATATTTACATTTTTGTGTGAATTCAAATGATCCTAACTTTGAAGGAAAGGTCTAATGAGAAATAATCCGTGATGACTTTTATACTGCCTGGTAGTAATTGCTTCAATTTAAAATGTTCAGAAACATGAACTTCTTAAGGCAAAATTTTAAATTAGGTTTTCTATCTTGAATAAATGTACATTTGCTTAAAACCAACCACCCGTCATATGAAGTACAAAAAAGAATTATGGCTACATCTAATATTAATTACCTTTAGTTCTCAAATGAAGTCAGTTGTGTTGGTTTTACTACTGAGAAAAAGATGACCACATTCATGAATTCCTCTAGAGTCTTCTCATGTTCATGCATGACCTTCGAGGTCCTTTCCAACTCCATGAGTCTAGGATTCCAGAATGAATTATACCTGGAGCACTTTTACTGCTGTCTGAAGAAAAGAGAAGTTTGGCAGAATTCCAGGTTGTTTTCAGAAATACCCAAGTAGTTTCATACAATGCAATATTTTCAGCCATTAAAAATTATGTTTTTTAAAATAAAAATATTACACACAAACACCCACATTATATTTACTGTATTATTGAAACTTTATCTAAACTATTGAATAGATCCCATCCAAAATTTTGAAGGAAGAAATTATAATGTTTAGCTTTGGGAGACAGAATGACAGATGATTTTTTAAATTTCTATTTATTGATATTTTCATGGAACATGTAGAACATTTTATGGTCAGAAATTTGTAAAATACTCGTGTAGTTTATTTAACTCTTATTTATAACCAGTAACCATAGGTACTATGGGGAGCTATCCATATCATATATAGAAAACAAAAGTTAAGATAGGGATAAAATCCTTAAAGAAATATTAATAGTGTTTTAAAAAGAGGCATGTAGAAATGGTGAAGTTACGTTTCCTTCCACTTGAGCTTCACAGAGCAAAACAATGGTAGCTCTTCACTGGTGCTATAAAATTATACGGACAGTGCAGCTTTGTTTGGGTCACTTGGAAGATGGAGATTGGCAAAGGCCAAGTTCCTACTTGGGAGGGACTTTGTTCTCCTTGACTCAAATAGGAGTGTTCGGTCTGATTTCGTGAGTTGGTTTTAAACAGTGCTAGATGATTCTTCACCACCTGAACAGGGTTTAATGTCAATCTGCTGACACTCCCATCTGTTAAGGACAAGTTTCTCTGCATGTGTCACGGCCGGCCATCTTCAGGTGTGAGAAACTGCATGACAGCTCAAGTCTGCTCTTACGGTATCTGCACATATTCTTGGTGCTGAGCAGAGACACTGCAAGACAGTAAAGAGAGAGATCCTTCTCCAGCTAGTGCTAAATCAGAGTCTAGCACTTCTTATCCACACACACACACACCCGCCAAATGCCTCTCATTCTTTGGACAAAAGGATAGGACCATCCTTCCCCACTTCCTCCCTCCCTCCAGTTTGGCCTCTTGTGGCTTTTTCTTATCCGGGTCTCTCCTGGATGGTCACTTGAATCAGATCTGGCTAGCACATTCCGGGGAAAGCCTTGCCCAAACCATGTCATCATTTGCTAAAATGGAAATGGGTCAGGCTTTTTAGCACTTACTGAGGAAATACTTTTTAGACTCAGCCTCCCATGATTTGAGGGATTCAGATGATAAAATTGACCTGCATAGATTGTTATAGATGAAGCTCTAAAATCTAGTTAAGGAGGAGTGAGTTACACTGAAGGGGAGCATATAGATTGATCATATAGTATTGATCATGGTTGAATTTAATTAATAATATATGTATTTAATGTCAGGCTCCTTGCAGAACTGTAAGCTTCATGGGGCAGGTTCTAGGTATTCCTTTATGTCTAGAAAAGCATGCTGGGCAAGTTGCAGGCACTAAATAAATGTCTACTGAACAGATAATTCTGGACTTTGATGTGGTCCAAATGGGAATGGTAAGCAATTTCATGTGTGAAAGGCTGTCTAGTTATCTGAGCTATCAGGAACATATTACAAGAAGTGCTGCATGTGCAAAGTGCGCTATTAATGAGTAAAACAGTAAGGAAATACTTAAATAGTTTCTCTGAAATTCAACATGAAAATTTGATTTGTATACTAACTGCTTTGAGTACTGCTGTGATCCAGGCACTGTGCTAAGTATTGCACCTGCAACATCTCATTTAATCTTCACAATGAATGCCTGGGGCTTCATCACCCCATTGACAAGTAAGGCAACTGTGACTCAAAGAGGTTAAGTAATACCCAGGTCCCTCAGACCCCAAAAGTCCATGTGCTTAACCACAATGCTGTCCTCCCTTTCAATTGGATTTGTATGAAATACTATGCTCTATTAGAAGGCTTTACATTCATTCATTTATTCAAACTTTCACTCAATTTCTACTGTGTGCCAGGAATTAAAGATGAAAAAAAATTTGAGATAAGGATCCTCAAGGAGGGCACAAGTCATGAGAGGAGAAAGTCTACAATTTCAAGGAAATAACTGTAATGCTGTGGTAGATCTGTTATGCTAGATATGTAAACCACAGAGAGAGCTTGGTCAGTCTAAAGGAGATCAGAAGAGGCATCACAGAGGAGGTGACATTTAAAATGAGCCTGGAGAAAATGTTCAGAGATAGATTGTGGTGATGAACGCATAACTATGTTATCATACTGTGGACAGTGGATTGTATATCATGGATGATTGTATGGTGTGTGAATGTATTTCAATAAAACTGAATTTAATAAAAAAAAAAAATGAGCCTGGAAGAATGACTAAGATTTTGACATGCAGATAAAGATGAGGAAAGGCAATCAAACAGAAGGTGCATGAAGCATCATTGCTTAGGAGCAGTGAATGTTTGTCATGACTGTATCAGAGGGTTACAGAGGGGAGGAATGCAGGGAGAAGCATAGAGGAAAACTTCAAGTCAGTGGTTTTCAAAGTGTGTTCCCAGGACCAGCTGCATCAACATCATCTGGTAACCTGATAGAAATGCAAATTTTGGGTCCCCACCCAGACCTACTGAATCAGAAACTCTGGGGATGGGGCCTGGCCATCTGCAGTTTAAGGTGATTCTGATTGAGAACCATTGGTCCAGTCAGTTCCAAAGCTCTACAGGGTTTTTCTATACTTTGTCTGGTTAGACTAAATTATTTTAAATTGTCAGGGCAGTGGACTTAAAGATAATTTCACAAGTCTTTTAACTATAATGTTAGCCTTCAGGATTTGTTTCTGAAAGTGGCAATTCAACAACCATTTATAATGCATAGCAGTACAAATGGTTTCCAAACTCCTGTTTGTGACCTGCATGGGATCTTTAAAAATGTCCTTTCATTGTGGGACATTATGAGAAGAAAATGAATTTGCATGGTGCATAAATGGTTGAAAGGTTTTATTCCTCTTTATATGACAAGTTTGTGGAAAACTGCAAATAACAATTTTAGTTTATATTGAGCTGTGACAGCATATTATTTCCATAGATTAAATTACAGTCCAGCAAAATGAAATGGGCTACATAGTCACTTCTCCATGGAATCATCTTCTAGAGGCAATTTTTAAGTGTACAAGCTCAGCTAATTGAAAAGAGAGAAACGGTTATATTCCTCACAGATCTTTGAAGTAGCATTTGATGGTGGTATGGGTTGAATTGTGTCCCCCAGAAAGATATGTTGAAGTCCTAACCCCTGAAATCTGTGAATGGGCTCTTATTTAGAAATAGGGCCTTTGCAGCTGTAACCAAGTGAAGATGAGGTCCTGCTGAATTGGGTGGGTCCTAAACCAATGACTGATGATGTCCTTGTAAGAACAGACACCAACACAGAATTGCAGGTGAAGACAGAGTCACAATGGGAGAAGACCACATGAAGCCAGAGGCAGAGATTGGAGTGATGCAGCCACAAACCGAGGAAGACCTGTGACTGCCAGAAGCTGTAAAGAGGCAAGGAAAGAGTCTTTTCTAGAACCTTCAGAGGGAGCAAAGCCCTGCTGATGCCTTGATTTTGGACCCCTAGCCTCCAGAACTGTGAGAGAATAAATTTCTTTTGTTTTAAGACACCCAGTCTGTGGTCGTTATTATAGCAGCCCTAGGAAATTAATGTAGATGGCTTACAACGCTGGCTATACAGACGCTTGGGACTGAGAGTCCTCATTTGGGTTGCTAACCTCTGAAGGACCATTGGATGTGAAGTCTGAATTCTGCCATAGTAGACTTATCAGATAAAGGTAAGCAAAAGAAAGGTGAAAGCAAAGCAAACAAAATGCTGATTAAGCCTGAGACTCAAAGAGAGGGCTGATTACTGACACTGATTGTGACCAAGGCCTGTTACCAAATAACAAATCCAAAAAGGAAATCCACTACAGTAGTTGTTTGTTACCATCTAAACAAAATACCAGGGTGACAAAAGATTCTTTCTGCTCAACTCATTGTTTGACATTGACATACACCCATCCTTTGGCCCTTCCCAGACTCATCTAGCCACCTGAACCACGTTTCTCACTGCCTCTTGGCTCATATAAATCTAGCCACATTAACACTCACCTCAAGTACCCATCTTCTGCATAATTACTCTCACTAGTTAGCCTGATCCAATAGTTGACTTAGGAATTTGTATTGCATTTATTGTTTATGCCAGTCTTTCAATTTTATATTACCACCTTTACAAATTTTGTCATGATATACCACATGTTCTATTATTTGTTTGAATACTTGGAAATTTTCTTTAAATTGATGCTCTTCTTGCTAAAATAAATGTATTCAAAGTTAACTTGATATTGATACTAAATATGGAAAACTAACACTTGCCAAATAATAGAAGGCATACATTTAATACACATTAAAATAAATATATACTCATAATACATAAACATTCAATCTGTGACAAGAACTAAATAAAGATTGAGGGATAGAGGGGTTTAGGAACATAGTTTGTATACAATTTTGAAGTTAAGTTGTTATCTAAGCAAATGACAGTGGTATATATTTACAATATTAGAGAATATGCAAGTGCATAGAGACAGAAATTAGAATACAGGTTGGCAGGAGCTGGGTGTAGGGATGATGGGGAGTTAGTGCCCAATGGGTGAAGACTTTTTGTTTGGGGAGATGGGAAACTTTTAATGATGGAAAGTGGTGAGGGGATCACAGCATTGTAAATATGAGTAATCCTACTGAATGGTACACTTGGGAGTGATTGAGATAGGCAAGTTCATGCTGCATATATGCTCCCACAACTCAAAAAAGAATGAGCAACTAAAGAGACAATGACAATTAAATGCAATGTATAATCCTGGATGGAATCCAATAATGGAGGATGAAAAGGCCCAAAAGGCATATGAAAAAATTGGAATATAGACTGTAAACTTGGTATCAATGCTAAATTTCTTGAACTTAATAACTGCACTTAAGATGGATGCATAAGTAGATATCCTTGTTCTGAGGAAATGTACATGGCATTATTAAGTGTTCAAGGAGCATGATGTATACAACCTACACTCAAGTATTCAGAAAATGGATTAATAGATAGGTGGATTGAGAGTGATAATAGATAAAGTGATATGGGAAATGTGGCAAAATGTTAAAACTGGTATGTGGGGGGATAGGTGTATGTTGGAGTCTCTATATGGAGTTTGTATTATTTTTGTAACTGTCCTATAAGTTTGAAAGTATTTTAAAATAAAAAGTTAAAAAGAAACATAAATATTTAAGCAAAAAAGATTTCACCCAATTAGTACTTTAAATTATCTCCCTACTCATCAGTTGTCCTGCAACTGGGCTCAGGATGACTCTAACGTCACAGGGCATGGATTCAGGCAGCAGTGTTCTCAGTGAGGGACCCAAGCCAGCGGCACTGGGCTCAGCCCGGCAGTTATGAAAAATGCAAATGCTTAGGCCACCCATGCTTACTGGATAAGAAACTCCGTGATGGGGCCCTGCCATCTGTGTTTTAACAAGCCCTCCACATGACTCCGACACATATTGGTGTTGGAGAACACTAGGTTAAGGAACAGATTTTATTGGGGAAATTCATAGGCTTAGGGCCAGCGAGAGGAAGCACTGGTTCCCGTTATTCCCATCTTCTCACAGAGGGATGCACTGGACACATAGTGTGTCTGTGGTGAGTAGAGGGATCTTGCTCCTCTTTGGTCTCCCTTTTGAAAAGGCAAGGCTGAGAGCAAACTTGTCAATGAGGAGACACCGCAGTTTGGGTTTGGGCTGCCAGTTATTTCCAGGAGTCGTCTGGGAAAGCCAGCTGCCCAGCACCATGTTGGGTCATGTGGAAAGTTGCTTCCACTCCTGCCAGGGAGAAGAACCCATCCTTACCACGGGAAGCTAAATTCAATTGCAGCCCCTTCCACAGAGAGAAAAGGGGACACCCTCCTCCCGCCCCCAGTCCCAGCTGGCTCACTGTCCTACCATTCTAAGGAAGCTCCCAGGGCCACTTTCAGGTGTTACTGTGCAGGGCGTTACACCACAGGCACACACTGCACCCTTTGGGAAACCCTGGACGCTATCAATTTACATAGGTTTCTCTTCAGTATTACACTTAAACAGGTAAGTGGCTTTTCTACCGATTATTTAATTTTCAGAACTTCCTGGGTTTCGTCCCCAAGCTCCTCTGTGTTTTTCTTTGTCTTCTCCATTACACTGAGGTTGGTGTTTTGTAGGTACCCAGTATTTGGAAGCATAAAATTTTAGAACTGGGAGGGAATTAAGAAATTAATTGCCCACCCCCTCATTTGCAAATGAAAAGACCTAGGCTCAGAGAAGATGACTTGCTCAAGTTCATATGTTTAATTACTGGCAGGCATGAAAATCCATATATCTTGATTCTCAGTGAGGTGTTCTTCCAATATGAAACAATAATCAATCAATGTGGTTGCTTTATCAAACACATATGGCACACTCCCTGCATATTACAGCCTGACCAACACATAGGAGCATATTATGTATGAGGTTCCTTTAAACTAAATTTACTACAATGCTTCCTCCTGTAGAAGTATTTACTAAGTGTTTATATTGCCTATGGAGGAAAGTCATTTATAAGTAACTTATAAAAAGGACTTACTTGACCAGCCAGGATGGTTTTTCTTCTGAATTACATCCTAATATGTATAGCTTTCTTGCTCTCAGCTTATTCCACTTGGAGCCCTGCCCAGCACAATTTACATCTATGAACTGCTGAACATTTAAGCAAATTAAGTGTCCAAAAAAATCAAACACAAATTGTGTCTTGGTGATTTATGCCTTCATAAAGCAAAACACATACAGTGTGCGGAGCATGGGCCAGATTTATATCTCCACTGGTTAGGGAAAACGAATAGACATCTCCTAGAGAACATGTCGAGAACCACGTGTGTGTTTAATTCTTGACCGTGGGGATTTTTCCCCAATGATATTTATCTTATAAATCATCTTCAGTGTTAATATGCAATGTGAGCTGAGAATGGGAAAGATGTACAGGAAAATGGATGGAGATTTAGAAGCCAATTAACTTTCACCAGAACCCACCCCTCTATCCCCCGCACAAAAGGCAGGCAACTGAGCAGTTCTGGATCTTCCATCTCTAACCTTACACCTTCAGGTTATGCCACCTTTTATCCATTTAGTATAAATTAAGCAATTTCACTTAAACATTGGAGGATGTGGGGCAAAATGAGAAAATAAATCAAAAGGAGTACTACAGTAAACCAAAGAGGCTATGTTTACTCAAATTTCTATTAAAATATTTCTAGGATCCCATGACCTTTACAGTTACAAGGTTCTACTGAAAGCAAAGTATGGTGAGTAGATATGTGTGCATTGAAGTCAGAGAAACAGCTTGAATTCAATTTCACCGCATACTGGCTGTAAGTTTAAGTATTAATGAGGATTAACAATATCTACTTCAAAAGAGGTGGTGCTGAGATTAAGATAATGGTAGTGTGGTAAGCAGCTTCTAATATGGATCCCGACAATCTCACCTGCCGGTATCCATGCCCTCCTCTGGAGTGTAGACTGAACCTTGACTCACTTCTAATGCATAGAATATGACAAAAGTGATGGGCTGTCACTTCCAAGATTTGTTTACAAAAAGACTCTGACTTCTGTCTTGCTGGCTTTGATGACAGCCAGCCACCATGTTGTCAACAGCCCTATGGAGAGACCCAGGTGGCAAGGAACTGAGGGAGACCTCCAGTCAACAACTAGGAAGGAACTGAGGCCCTTGGTCCAATAGTCCAGGAGGAAGTAAAGCTTTCCCACAACCACGTGAGTCAACTTGGAAGTGGATTTTTCCCTAGTCTAGACTTAAGAAGATGCTGAACTGACACCTTAATTTTTATGAGTTTTTTTGACACTGTCGGAGGACTCAACTAAGCTGCACCAAGTTTCCTGACCTACAGAAACTTGTGAGATAATAACTGTTTGTGGTTTTAAGTTGCTAAATTTGGGGGGTATTTTGTTATGCAGCAATAGAAAAAGAATATAGGTTGTAACATCTTCAGTACAGCACCTGGCGCACAGTACAGTCTCTATAAATGGTGTCTATTATTGTTGTTATTATTGACTTTGTCCACATGAAGATTACATACTGATAATTTAATTGTTCTACTTCTGTTTTGGCTTCCAAACAAAGAAAATTTGGGGCCACATAGAACATGTGGCTGTTTTGCTAATTCATGGACAATGTTCTGTTTCAACTTATTTAACATCATGCCTTCCAAAAAAGTAGAGTTGATGAAATGGCATAAAATAGAATGTTACCTCTTGGGTCTTGAGTCTAGTGTAATAGGTCCCAATCCCAGGGTACTCTGGTAAATTTGACCTAAAGAGCTGCAGAGTGCAGGACTTTCTACTGCATTTCACTACGGCTAAAATTTCAGGTAGCTGCAGAACAGTCAAATTCATGGAACCGTCTTAATTAACAACATGACATTCAGACCCCACAATATTTTTTCTTTTGGAGAAAAGCCACAGTATAATTGAATACTGGACAAAGATTTTTCATTCCAAAGTTAGGTTATTTTATTGTTATTATCAAAGTCAAATAAAATTTATCTTCAGGGAATAATCAAAGATGTGGACACAGATTTATGTACAAGGATGTTCATTGAAGAATTTTTTACACACATGAAAAAAACGGGAGAGAACCTAAATGTTCAACAATAGGGGAATAGCAGAATGATTGGTGGCATGTCCATAAATTGAAATGCTATGAGGCTATTAAACATGTTTTATGAGAATATTTACTAACCTGGGGAAATGCTCACAAAGTATTGGTAAGTAAAAACGATGAATACGAAACCGTTTGAATGATATGATCCAAGTTTTGAAGGAAAAGTGTATAATCGAGTAAGTGTATGTGTGTGTGAGATGAGAGTGCTTTTCTGGCCTCCTTTCCAACTTGCCCATCCCTGTCTCCATACTTTATTTCCATTTCTTGCTAGAATCAGCCTTACTACAGTTGCTGTTGCTATTGTGTTAGACAGTGTTCCAGTTTGCTAATGCTGCCATTAAGCAAAATACCGGAAATGGATTGGCTTTTATAAAGGGGGTTTATTTGGTTACACAGTTACAGTCTTAAGGCCATAAAGCATCCAAGGTAAGGCATCAATAATCAGGTACCTTCATCAAAGGAAGGCCAATGGCATCTGGAAAACCTCTCTAAGCTGGGAAGGCACATAGCTGGCATCTGCTGATATTGGGTTGTGTTCTGGCTCCTCTCTCAGTTCCTGTGGGTCCTTCAAAATGTTGCTCTTGGGGCGTTTGTCCTCTCTTAGCTTCTCTGGAGCAAAAGTCTTCTTTCAACGGCCGTCTTCAAAATGTCTCTCTCAGTTGCTCTCCAAAATGTCACTCACAGCTTCTCTGAAGTCCTTCTGTCTGCAAACTCCTTTATACAACTCCAGTGATCCAAGTAACAGCCACCCTGAATGGGTGGGGGTAGCACCTCCATGGAAGTTATCCAATCAAACATTTCCCTCACAGTTGATTGACTCACATCTCCATGGAAACACTCACTAAAAGGATTTCAATCTAATCAATGCCAATACATCTGCCCACAAGATTGCATCAAAGGATAATGGCATTTGAGGGGACATAATACATTCAAACTGGCACAGACAACAAGAGAAGTTCAGAAAACAAACAAACAGGCGTGGAGGGAGACGATTTAGCAAAGAGATTAATTTTATTTACATGGCAGGTTGAAGGAGGAAGGGAAAGGAACAGTGGAGAGGGCTGAAGTTACTCATGGAGCTGTTGAAATGGGCTCTTAACCTTGTAACTGCTGGAAACTGAACCACTGGCTTACAGGTTCATAAGCTGTATATGTGACCAAAAATGACTGAAAATATATACCCCAATGTTAGCCTCTAAGGGGTGCCCAAGACTCTCTCCATAGCCCCATTGCCACTTTTCCCCCAAACTGAGTCTAAAGACAAGAGGGATATATATTGGGCCATGACGTCAGGGGTTGGCACTGCAGTGTAAGGAAGAAAGAGTCTAAACCAATTACTCTTGTCCATGACATTCTTGGATTCATTTCTCCATTTTCTGACATGTGACTGGTGCAGTAAGACTAGAGATGCCTCCTACATAGTTTGTGCCCTACCCAGGGAAAGCCCAGGCCAGAGCTATCTGCAGCAGCTCAGTTCTTGGCCTTGCAATGAATTTATCTTCTTTGTTGTGTTCTTTATGCTCTCACTAGCCTGCTGCTTGCCTTTACTCGCTAGCAGATTGATAAACTCTAACAATGCATCTCAACTGAGGGGGCAGTGCCAATGAATCAGAATCTGGCTGTACCTGGGGATCTTGTTAAAACACTGATTATGATTCAGTAGATCTGGGGTGGGGCTTGAGACTCTGCAACTCTAAAAAGCTTCCAGGTGAAGCCAGTGCAGCTGGTCTGTGGATAACATCTGGTGGATCAAGGCTCAAGGATGGAGATTAGGGTGTGTGCACAGAGGAAATGAACCGAGGAGACTGCCCACCTACTTCCTTGTTTTTTTTTTTTTTTAAGAACAGAAATTTATTCTCTCATGGTTCTGGAGGCTAGAAGTCTGAAACAAGATGGCAGCAAGGCCATGCTCCCTCCAAAGTCTATAGGGTTTGGGCAGTGTCTTGCTAGCCATCCAGGGCTTGTGGCATAATTCAATCTCGCCTCTGTCAAATAGCTGTCTTCTCTGTCTGTCTGTGTCCAAATTTTCTCTGCTTGTAAGAATACCAGACTTCTTAACCCAGTTTGTCCTCAACTTAACAACTAAAAACATCTTCAAAGACCCTATTTCCAAATTCATGAGGCCAGGGGTTAGGACTTGAATATATCTCTGAGGGACACAACTCAATCCATAAGATGGTGCAACTGGCTTACTGAAGGAAGCCTTCTCTTCCCTTTGCCCCAAGTTTGCCAATGTGGAAACCATGGAGCCCCTGGATTGACAGGCTCAAGGACATGTAGCTCATGATCTTCCCATCAAGCTGAGTGAGGGGAAGTGGGATGCCCCACCTACTTGTAATATAGACATTAGACATTAAATGCTACAAAAGGACAAAGAGAGTCTTCATGATTTCCATATGATTTTATCCAGGAAGGGTTCTAAATGAGAGTGTAGCTTTTTTTTTTTTTTTTTTGCTTTTAACAATGAGGGCCTTAGGTCATAAGCAGCCTTTGGGTTTGCAATTGTTTTAAGCCAGAGACTGCCTATATTCTTATTTGTGACCCTGAGGGTGTAGCTTTTAAACATTATTGAATAGACTGTTTTTACCCAGAGAGCCTGCCCTACATAGCTCCACCGGTAACTGAAAGCTGCAGTGAAGTCTGGATGATCCAGGGGTCCAGTGGTTACTTCTGGCAAATGGAATCACAGACAATTTTCATTTTCTCCTTTATGCATGCCCCCCAACCATAGTTGCCAGTTTGTATAGATTATGTCCCCCAGAAAAAAGCCATATTCTCTAATGCAATCTTATGGGGGCAGACGTTATTAGCATTGATTAGGTTTGAACCTTTTGATTGAGTGTTTCCATGGAGATGTGACTCAATCAACTGTGGGCAAGACCCATTCAGGGTGGGTCTTTATTGGATCACTGGAGTACTTTAAAAAGAGCCACACAGGCTCAGACGCAGAGCAGTTGCAGCTAAGAGAGGACAAAACAACCCACGAGCAACACTTTGGAGAACGCCATTTTGAAATGCAACCTGGGAGCAAGCGGATGCCAGCCTCTTGCCTTCCCAGCTTAGAGAGGTTTTCTGGATGCCAATGGCCTTTCTCCAATGAAAGTACCCAGTTGTTGATCTTACCTTGGACACTTTATGGCGTTAAGACTGTAACTGTGTAACCAAATAAACCCCCTTTATAAAAGCCAATCCATTTCTGGTGTTTTGCAAAACAGCAGCATTAGCAAACTAGAACACATAGTTTCTATAATGAACATGTATAATTTCTTAGTTGGAAATTTTTTAAAAAGTAAATGTTTTTGACTGGTTTCTTATTGTGGGAACTCTTTGATTTTCATTGGTAAAATGAATATTGTTTTATTTCTTAGGAAGTGTCATGTTCTTTGTGTTCTTTTATGATCTTTGATTTCTGGGGGCAGCTAATAATTGGCTAGGAAATAAAGCCAGCATATAGAATGGCACTGGTTCCGCTTGAAAAAGAAAAGATTCAAGAGGAGTTTTCGGCATTGTCAGAGTTAAGTCCGTAGAGGATAGAGCTTATTTATTTATTTTTTCCCCACTGAGAAAAGGAGGAAAGATCAGTTTATATTTCAACAGAAGAATTGAGATTAGTTTTGGAAAATCATTTCCCAATGGTAAATGTTCTTAAATAGAGAAGTGGGTTTCAAGGGTGATTTGTAATCTCTATTCTTAAAGAACTTTAGCAAAATCTCTCTATATAAATTATCAAATTGGTAGATGATGTGTGGGATATATAAAATCTCAAAATGATATATCCTCCTCAAATAGAATATTTGGGCGACCGTATTTACCAAAACTTAGTGTGAAGTCAGGGGGTGCAAGTTGATGCTAACAATCACAGAAGAAAAATGTAGTTAGAAACACAACTGCTAGAAATCATTTAAATAATGCAGTCTAAAGCCAAATATAAGTGATTTTTGGTTAACCACAGTTTGGGAGTACCCACACCATTGGTCTATTAGTGTGGGTAATTGAAAATTGGCTCTGTAATCAAGCCCCATCTCCTTGATTGAATTCATAAGCATTTCTCACCGGGGAAAGGGAAATGTACTACTCCTTGTGGCCTGAAGGACCTTTAGTTATGATTTCAAAAGGCAACAGATTATTGACATAGCAAAATTATTCAAGACAAAGTAGTTTAATTTTCCCCTTTGATATTAATATACTTCCATTAAAATTTAAATAAACTTTTAATTGTACTGAATCAGTATGAAATCTGATATTCAGTATATGAGTTGCTTTGGTCTTTCTGGGAACTTATAAAAGAATGGAAAAATAATAATACAATCCTCCTCTTTTCCTACAGATCTGTGTCACCATGATTATGACATGTGGATGCCAGCCTAAGTACGGACAGAGGTATATCATAGTAAACACTGACTCATCATCTTCTTCACTGCATTAGAGACTGGATCTTCCTGAGGAGAAGCACCACCAGCTACCCACTGCCAAGAATGACACTTGAGATCATCCCTCTCAGCTCCCCCACACACCCTCATATATCACAGCCCAATTATTACCAGGCCCAGCTAATACTACCTCTTAAATATCTCTTCAATCCATTCATTTCTCTCCATCCCCAGAGCCATTTCCCTGGGCCAAGTTACCATATTCTCTCATCCAAATCCTTCTACAATCCCTACTGAGTCTCTTTGCTTCAAGACTTGCCCCCTATCAAATCCAGGCTACAAATGTGTTTTGGTTTGCTAAAGCTGCTGGAATGCAATATACCAGAAATGGATTGGCTTTTTCAATGGCATTTTATAAGGTTACAAATTTACAGTTCTACTTGCTGCCCTCCCCCCTACGAGGGACCCAACTCCCAGGGTTGTAAATCTCCCTGGCAACGCAGAGTATGACTCCCGGGGATGAATGTGGACCCGGCATCGTGGGACTGAGAGTATCTTCTTGACCAAAAGGGGGATGCAAAATGAGACGAAACAGTTTCAGTGGCTGAGAGATTCCAAACGGAGTCGAGAGGTCACTCTGGTGGACATTCTTATGCACTATATAGATAACACCTCTTAGGCTTTAATGTATTGGAATAGATAGAAGTAAATACCTGAAACTTCCAAACTCCAACCCAGCAGTCTGGACTCCTGAAGACAATTATATAATAATGTAGATTACAAGGGGTGACAGTGTGATTGTGAAGACCTTGTGGATCACACCCCCTTTATCTAGTGTATGGATGAGTGGAGGAATGGGGATAAAAACTAAAGGACAAATGGGGTGGGATGGGGGAATGATTTGGGTGTTTTTTTCACTTTTATTTTTTATTCTTGTTCTGGTTCTTTCTGATGTAAGGAAAATGTTCAGAGATAGACTGTGGTGACGAACGCATAACTATGTTATCATACTGTGGACAGTGGATTGTATATCATGGATGATTGTATGCTGTGTGAATGTATTTCAATAAAACTGAATTTAATAAAAAAAAAATAATTAAAAAAAAAATAAAAAAAATAAAAAATAAAACAAAAGAGTACCACCACTACCCTAAAAAAAAAAAAAAAAAAAAAAAAAAAAAAAAAAAAAATTTACAGTTCTAAGGCCATGAAAGTGTCCAAATTAAGGCATCAAGAGGAAGACAGAGACCTTTTCTGAGGAAAGGTCATCTGGGGTTCCTCTTTCACATGGGAAGACACATGGCAACGTCTGTTGTTAGTTCTCTCCTGATTCTGGTTTCAATGGCTGTCTCCAAATGTCTCTGGGCATTTCTGTCTTAGCTTCTCTGAGATCTCTGAGTTTCATCCGTCTCTTATCTGCTTATAGAGGACTCCAGTAAGGGGATTAAGACCCACCTTGAATGGGCAGAGTCACATCTCCATGGAAACAACTTAATCAAAAGGTCCCACCCACAACAGGTCTGCCCCCACAAGATTGGATCAAGAGAACATAGGCTTTTTGGGGGCACATAACAGATCCAAACCAGCACAAGATGTCAGTCATATTAATCTTTCTATAAAGCAAATCTAATTGTGCCACTCCCTAGCTGAAAACTTTTCAATGAAATATCACATATTGTTTGATTCCATTTATATGAAATATCCAGAATAGAAAAATATATAGAGACAGAAAGTAAATTAGTGGTTGCCTAAGGTTGGAAAGGTTGGGAAGAAATGGACAGTGACTGCTAGTGGGCTTCTTGTGGGGGTTATTAAACTATTTTAAAATTAGTTGTGGTGATGGTTGCACAACTCTGTGAATATACTAAAAACCATTAAATTGTGTGCCATAAATGGGTTGGTTATATGTTATGTGAATTATATCTCAATAAATGGGTTAATTATATGGTATGTGAATTATATCTCAATAAAACTGTTATTTGAAAAAATACCCTTCAATACCTCCTCAGTGCTCTTCACATAAAGTCCAAGATTTCTGATATGGTCTACAAGGTTCTTAATGAACTGCCCTTAGCCCCAGCCTTATATATGTCATGCTCTGCTTCTCCCCATGCCCATGTACTTTAATCATCCTGAATTTCTTTTGGTCTACTTGGCATCCTCTATCTTGCTTCTGGGTCATTGCACTTGCTGTTCTCTACCATCCTCCCCACATCAATCCCCAACTTTTACCTGGATAATCCTACATCTGTTCAATGCTGAGGTTAATGATCACTTACTCTAGGGAGCTTCCCTGAATCTTCCTATTTGGATGCTTCTCCTATGAGCTCCCTGATCTTGGTACTCATCTTTTGGATATGCATTTGTTTGTTTCCTTTTCCAAGTCCCCTCTAAACTGAATGAGATGGCAGTGACAGTATCTATAATGATCACCCAGCATCTAACACAGTGCCTGGCACCTAATGGATACTAAATAAAGGAGTAGGTTGAATGAATGAATGAATGAATGAATGACATATTCAAGTTTTCTTCAAAGGCTGCTTTTTTTTTTAATTCCCCACTAGATCATGTTACTCAATGGGAAAATGACTTATTGAACAATGGTACAAAGCTGTTGCTTCTATTTCTTCAGAGAAAGAAACGCAAACTCTTAGGCCTCATGCCACATGTATAGAGTCAGAAACTATAGTGAGTGGGGCCCAGCAATCTTTCCTTCAACAAGCTTTCTGATAGCTAAAGTTTGAGAACTACTGTCTTAAGCTTGACTTTCCCAGCCATAGCAAGGGGTAGAGAGAGAGATCTAGATAGCAAGGTCTCACAGCTGCTTCTAAACCAAGCTGATACACAAAAGCTCTATCATTTTCAGCACAGGGTTCCTCTATCATGCAGCAGTAGCTGTCACATGCTACAGTTTCAGCAATGTGGATTCTTAAACATGTGGTTTATTTGCCCTGACTGCATCCAGAATGATGGGAGAGACAACAGGTACACATGACTTGAGAAATTCTTGAGTTCCCAAGCTTAATATAATCCCTTTTAGTTACAAACCAACTCCATATTTTCCCAATCCTATCCTTTATTTTCTGCACAACCCCCTCTCAAACTCTTCCCTGGACATTCACAGAAGGTGGGGCTGGCTAGGTCACAGGTTGCTCCATTCCTAATTAGGGTTTGCTTTACTTTTATTTGTTTTTTCTCATTAGAGTACCCTTAGCATGAAGAGGCTCTACAGGTGGGAACCCCAGCCAGAGGATCCTATAAAGTTGGTGTCAGCAGGGCTCTCCTGTGTTTGTTAGACTCTAACAGTGTTCATGATGGTGATAAAATGCTGACACTCCGTAGGCTCCTTCTCTTATTTTCTTCCTACAATTATTTGTGGATTTAAAACTTCAATTTCCACTTACTGAATACAATAAATTCCCCTATTCCAAAGTGCTAGATTACCCATCCTCTGAACATTGACTCTACCTTCCTGAAAATTTCTCCTTCCTTGACTTCTGTGATGATGGTTTTCTTTCTACATGGAGACCTTTCTGCTGGTTCATTTTTCTCCTCTCACACTTAACTGAGGACCTTCCCCAAGGTTTAGTTAGACTGCAATGTTTTATGAATATATACTGTCTTGAAGAAGTCATCCATTTGACTGTCATCTTCATTCAGATGATCCACCAAACTGTATGGCTAATCCTTAACTTTCTTCCACACTTCATATCCCATATAGTCTGTTGGACAGTTCCACCTGCATATTTTATGGTTTCTTCAAATTCAACAATCTCTAAAATCAAACTTATTTTAGCGCTCTATTTTCTATCATGCCAGGACCCCTTTGCAGGTAACCAAACTTGAAGAACTTAGAGCTATCTTTGAACATCCTTTCAATTTCCATTTTCACTACCCCACTCCACTTTCACTTCAGTTGCAATGAAATCCTAACAGATTTTTTTTTTTTTTTTTTTTTTGCCCTTGTTCTTTCTCCATATCCCAACCCCAATCCATTCTTTCACTGTTGTCATTTTATGTGCCTGCTCAAAAAGCCTCAATGGTGACTGATTGCCTACGGATAAAATTTCTTTGGCCTGACATTCTAGTGTCTTCATGAATCTGATCAAAATTCCATTTTTGGCTTCATCCCCCACTATTGTCAACACAATCTCTCTGCTCCTGCCTAAATGGTCTACTTTTATTACTACTACCACATTCCCTGTGTTCAGACCCAAACCAAGTTTGTGCAGAACATAGGCAAGTGCTGCTGCAAGACTGAAAAATAAGCCAGGTAATCATAGATTTATTGGGACTTATGAACAGGAGAAGCTCTCTGGTGGCAACCGTTCCAGAGGGTTAGCGCCCCACGAGGAATAGAGTCCGGGGAAGAGGGTGTAATACGTGATTTTAGGAAAAAAGACATTCCGTATAGCATGAGGACATTGGGTCTCCAGCATAATCATCAAAGGGGCCTAAAACCTGATGTTTTATTAAGGTTAGTGTTTATAACTAAGATACAATCAATGGTGTTTTTACATGCATGGTTACCCCTCTGGGGAAATTGCTTACTTTCTTGACCTTTGTCCTTGGCTAGAGCAGGTTTGTTTCAGGCCACTTAGGAGGGGCCTGGCCCTAGGCCGCCACACCCTATCTCCACCCCCAACACTACTGCTATGACAAACAAAGCATCTAACATTTATTGAGAGAGCTACTGTGTGTGGTATACTTTATGGAATGTTTCAAAGTCATCATCTCATTTAGTCCTCACAACAACCCTCATTATGTAAATGGGGAAACTAAGAATTACAAAAAGTTAATTAACTTACCCACATTCAAATAGCGAGTATTGGTGCAAATGCAAGCTGAATCTAGATGTAAATCAATAAACTTTAAATTCTCTGAAAATAAAGACTGGGTCTGTTTTTACTCTCCACTGCTTAGCTCTGTGCCTAACCCATATGATGATTTTATTTTTAAAATGTATTTTAAGATGTGTATTGAATGAGTTTCAAATTCCATCCTTTTAACCTCTGTAAACACTCAATCTTACATTCCTCTAAATATATTTTTGTTCACTTCCATTTTATGCCTTATTTCATCTTGTTAACCCCCTTTTGAATATCCTTACTATCACCTCTGTCTTTCTGAATCCTACCCAGTTTTCAAGGTACTTATAAATTTCTGGCATCCTTCACAAATCTTTTCCCAGTAAAAGCAGTCCTTCTCTGAATTCCTGTAGGATATATTTTCTTTTCCACTCATTTGGTTTTCATCATATGTTCCTTTGCATGATTCTTTAACTTTTTTTATATGTCATATGCCAATTCCTTTAGGAGAGAGACTGAGTTAACTTGCAGTAATTAGCACAGGGCTAAATGAATGAAACTTTGAATGTCAAAGAAGGTTAACCAAAAGTTTCTAAAAGGAGAAAGCAACTTGCTCGTAACTGTCAGTGATTCTCTGACATTTGAATCATTCTTTACGACTAAGTAGAAATGTATAGTTAGAGTAATGCAGATGGTTTAACAGATAAATTCTAGAATTTCAGCAGCAATGGAAATTTATTTTTCACTCATATAAACAGTCCACTGCAGGTGGGTAGCTTTCTTCTGCTTACTGATTCTATCCTGTGGCTCTATATGAAGGCCCTCTACCTAATGGCCTTGGCTTTGAAGTGCCACATCACTTCAGCCCACATTTCACTGGAAAGGACCAGTCACATGGCCCCTCGAGATGCAGAAGGCTGAAAAATACAGTCCGAGCTGGGCAGTGATTTCACAGTAACAATTTTATTCTATGAAAGGAGAAGGATGGATGGTACTAGACTTAGCCATCTTTACTACAAGTAGTTAGTGAATATTTCTTACTTTCGAGAATAACAAAGTACATTTGAATCAACATTTTTTAACAACTCAAAACAGATTTGACTTTGTAATCTCAGTCTGGGATTCCTGAAAAATTCATAATGTAATCCACTGACAGTGCTTTGGAAAGTATCACACAAATAGATGGGCACTTGCCGATTTATTTTGATGATGTTAATCGTAAGTCAAAATGCTATACTTGTCCACTGCCTCTAAATCATAAAGCTAAAAGCAGCTTTCAGCATAGTCAATGATGCAATAGAACATGTCTCTCTAATTTTTAAAACATTTTATTTCCTACCTCTAGATTGCTGGAGGCAAGTCGAAAATTTATTCAAACTGCAGAAATTTTTAGAACTTGGGAAAAAACTTTGGAGACACCAGGTCTCCACGGTTCCCAAACTTTTGATCACCAGAACCCTCTTCTATTCTTACTTGCCCACCTGCCCCGAATCCCACGTTGTGAAAGATGTTTGCTTTTCAGATGTCATTTAAGGAATACAAACGGCTTGTGTTGGTGCTAACTATATACAACAAAATTTAAAAAGTGCTTTACATACAGTATTGTATTTAATTCTCACAGGAACCCAATGAAATATGTATTATAATTATTCCCATTTTACACATATGATGAAGTGACTTACCTGAGGTAAGTGTAAGAGACTAGCAGTAAGCCTTGAGGGTTAAAGGTCACAGGATTACCGATAAAAGGCAGAATTGGGATTTGAACTCAGCACTTCATCATTATATTCTACTGTCTCTCTAATTAGGTAATGACTAATTTTCCCCCAAGTTGTGATTAGCATGCTTTGATAACATTCCAAGCAAAAGCAAAGAAATTGGATTTTTGGCTAACATAGATGACCCTACCATGGGTGCTGGTTTGAATGTATTATGTCCCCTAAAATGCCGTGTTCTTTGATGCAGTCTTGTGGGGGCAGATGTACTAGAGTTGATTAGGTTGGAATCCTTTGATTGAGTCTTTCCATGGAGATGTGACTCAATCAACTGTGGGTGAGACCTTTGATTGGATAATTTCCATGGAGGTGTTACCCCACCCATTCAGGATGGGTCTTAATTGAATCACTGGAGCCCTATAAAAGAGTTCACAGACAGAAGGAGACACTTTGAAGAATACACAGGAGCTGAGAGAGGAGCTGGAACACAACCTGGGATCAGCAGACACCAGCCATGTGCCTTCCAAGCTAACAGAGGTTTTCCAGATGCCATTGGCCTTCCTTCAGTGAAGGTATACTTGTGTTGATGCCTTCATTTGGACATTTTCATGGCCTTCAGACTGTAACTTTGTAACCAAATAAACCCCTTTATAAATGCCAATCCATTTCTGGTATTTTGTGTAATGGCAGCATTAGCAAACTGAAACATCATGTATACTTATAATTTTTGTTAGTCTACTTACATGAAGTTTTTGAAATGTACCATAGGTTTTGCACTAATGATATGTCCATGGTTCCCCAAATGTCCAGACAGTCCAATTTGAGAACCAACATTAAGTTCAAACCTGTCACAATCATATTCGTAGATGATGGCGGAACAAAACTGAACTGGTCTCTTGACTCCCACTTACATATTATCCTACATACCAGGAGTAACAAACAAGTAGTGTATTTTATTAAACAGTTGTGTAACATTCTCAGACTTCTCAGAATCTTGGAATCAAAGAGACAAATGGCTCTATAGCTTCTTTCCCTGGCTGGATATAAGTGGGTCAAGGACAAAACCATTAACGACGGCACTCAACCTACCTAGCCATCCCAGTTCAGAAAAGCATGAAAAACGCACCATGGAGCAAAATGTGGGTGGGACAATAAAGAGACACTATAGAAAAACAAATGTAGACAATCATAGATGTCAGGAAGGATTGGGGAGAGGTGAAAGAATGCACAGCATGAGACAGAGAAGGGAGTGGACAGTTTCCTATGCCAAGCCTTCCTCGTATCCTGGTAAAGAGAGCATAAGACTGGGCAATGAGCCTGTTCCAGTCTGCTAATGCTGCTATTTTGCAAAACACCAAAAATGGATTGGCTTTTATAAAGGGAGTTTATTTGGTTACAAATTTACAGTCTTAAGGCCATAAAGTGTCCAAGGTAAGGCAATAGGGTACCTTCACTGAAAAAAGGTCATTGGCATCCAGAAAACCTCTGTTAGCTAGGAAGGTACATGGCTGGCATGCACTTGCTCCCAGGGTGCATTTCAAAATGGTGTTTTGAAATGGCTGTCTTCAAGAGGTCTGTCTCGGCTGCATCTCCTCTTCAAAATGTAACTCTCAGTTGCTCTCCAAAATGTCACTCTTAGCTGCTCTGAGCTCCTTCTGTCTGTGAACTCCTTTATACACTCCAGTGATCCAACTAACACCCACCCTGAATCAGCCGGGTAACACCTCGATGAAAATTATCCAATCAAACTTTTCCCTGACAGTTGATAGAGTCACATCTCCATGGAAACAATCAAAGAATTCCAATCTAATCAACACTGATACATTTGCCCATACAAGATTGTATCAAATAACATGAAATTTGGGGGGACATAATACATCCAAATCAGCACAGAGCCTTTGGCGGGAAAGGTCGCAGATGACTCTATAATGTAAGGGACTTACATTAGGCATTAAGTTAGGCATTTAATTTAGAGTCTTTGAGCTTTGGAGAGCTCAGGCCTCCTCTAGGAGTTTCCTGAAGATTTTTCTCTCTCTTTCATTCCCTCTGTAGTGAGTTAAATTACAGTCCCCCAAAAGATATGTTCATCCAGAATCTATAAAAATGTAACCTTATTTGGAAGGAGTCTTTGCAGATGTAATTAAAAATCTTGAGATGAGATCATCCTGGATGTAGGATGGGCACTAAATCCAATGACATGTCCTTATAGCAAGAGAAGACACAGACAGGAGAGGAGAAACACAGGGAGAGGCCATGCAAAGACAGGCACAGAGGTAGAGTGAGGCAGCCACAAGCCAAGGGATGCCTGGAGCCACCAGAAGCTGGAAGAGGCAAGGAAAGATTGTCCCCTGAGCTTTCAGAGGGAGTGTGGTCCTGCTGACACCTCGATTTCAGACTCCTGGCCACCAGAATTGTGAAAGAATAACTTGTGCTATTTTAAGCCACCAAATTGAGTGGTACAAATTTTGGATAATTCTGTGCAGAAACTTTTTCAAGACCTGGGCTGTTTTTGCCTGTTTAATGTGCTCTGCATTTTCTGCAGTCAGACCCCACTGCATGGTTAATGACACAAGTTCCAGGAAGCTTGGGGATTGTGCCAGTAGACACCAGAGAGGCTAACCTTGTCAAGGCAGAAAAAGATGACATACTTACTGTAAGGCAAGACATTCAGTTCCTAATCCCCTAAAGCAACTGCGAAGCAAGAGATTTGATGTGGGCACACTCATCATTTCTTTGAAAGCAGCATCAACCAATCCTTTCCTAAAAATGTAAATCTACAGAGGACTAATTCCAAGTAAGTTAATGAGACAGCAGGTAATAGTGACAATTATCTCAGGGGTGGGAGGGGCAAGCAGTAGCTGTGTGCACAGTCAGACACACACTAAATCACCTCTCTTGCTGGCACTCCTAGATTTAAAGGATCTATCAGAGGAATAGCAGATGAAACCACTTCAAATGGAGATACTTAATTAGTAAATACAATTCAGCTTTGGGGATGCTGTCACACCCACCAAGCAATATTGTATTCCTGGAATTGATATTTATGACCCAGGGAACAGAGTGATTTAGAGCAGGGCACTCAGTCTTCACGTGGGTTGCTCTTTGCTAGTGGGCTAGTCAGGCCACCCTTGCTGTCATCACTGACCATAAACTACATTTACACGGGGACTGTATCTAAAGTTGTAATTGGTTCATTTCCCACACCCAGCACAGTGCCTGGCACATGGTGGACAAATTAATACCTGGGATGGTCTTTGGGTTTGCCTATAAAATGTTTAAAGTACTTTGTCGTTAGTTTTGATGAATACTGTTGTTGAAATTATTTTAGCTTTCTTAGTGAATGAAATTGTGGCATGAATAATTGT
This sequence comes from Choloepus didactylus, assembly GCF_015220235.1. Lineage (NCBI taxonomy): Eukaryota > Metazoa > Chordata > Mammalia > Pilosa > Megalonychidae > Choloepus > Choloepus didactylus. Next base: position 64,995,693 of record NC_051315.1, on the reverse strand, counting down.
TTCACTGAAAAAAATTCAGATTTATTTTTTAGGAGAGAGCATTTAATTATAAGCAAGAATTGGGGTAAGAAGGTTCAAGTTGGGAATGAATGTTCCAGAGCTCTGTGGAGGCCATGCCCACCTCATTCCTCAATGAGGACACCTGGAGTGGGTGATTTTTACAGTGGCTTGCAATTCTGGTTGCACATGGGGCCACCTGGGGAGCTTTAAAAACTTCTGATTCCTGGACCCCACCCCTGGGGTTCATGAAGGGATTTGTCTGAGGTGCGGCTTGGGCATTGGGATTTTTTTTTTAATTCAGTTTTATTGAGATATATTCACATACCATACAGTCATCTATGGTGTACAATCAACTGTTCACAGTACCATCATATAGTTGTGCATTCATCACTGCAATCTATTTTTGAACATTTTCCTTACACCAGAAAGAATCAGAATTAAGAATAAAAAATAAAAGGAAAAGAGAACACCCAAATCATTCCCCCCATCCCACCCTATTCGTCATTTAGTTTTTGTCCCCATTTATATACTCATCCATCCATACACTGGATAAGGGAGTGCGATCCACAAGGTTTTCACAATCACACTGTCACCCCTTGTAAGCTACATTGTTATACACTCATCTTCAAGAGTCAAGGCTACTGGGTTGGAGTTTGGTAGTTTCAGGTACTTACTTCCAGCTATTCCAATACATTAAATCCTAAAAAGTGTTATCTAAATACCACGTAAAAATGTCCACCAGAGCGACCTCTGGACTCCATTTGAAATCTCTCAGCCACTAAAGCTTTATTTTGTTTCATTTCACATCCCCCTTTTGGCCAAGAAGATGTTCTCAATCCCTCGATGCCGGCTCCAGATTCATCCCCGGGAGTCATATTCCATGTTGGCAGGGAGATTTACACCCCTGGGAGTCAGGTCCCACATAGGGGAAGGGCACTGAGATCACCTGCCGAGGTGGCTTAGTTAGAGAGAGAGGGGCCACATCTGAGCAACAAAGAGGCACTCAAGGGGAGACACTTAGGCACAATTATAAGCAGGTTTAGCTTCTCCTTTGCAGTAACAAGCTTCACAGGGGCAAGCACCAAGACAGAGGAGTCACCATATCAAGCTGTCAGTCCCCCGTGTTTGTGAGAACATCAGCAACAATCCAGGTGAGGAAGTCCAACACCTCCGCATCCTCCCCCAGCTCTTCAGGGGGGGCCCGTATATATATTTTTATTCTCCGCCCAAAGTTCTTCGGGATATTTTGCTATTTCACTCTAACCTATACAGACCTACCATATGTCACTTTCAATTCAAAGTTCCACATAATTGTGGTGTTTGAACAAGCTGTAGAAGTTTTATTGTTTAGAAAATATAGATCCTACACCAAATAAACATCTCTTCCCTTGGTCTCACATGGAAGTTGAAGTTTTAACACACAGTCAGTTTCAACCTTTACTTTTTGGCCCAATTGGGCATTGGCATTTTTTAATCTACCCCCATGATTCTAATATGCAGCCGAAGTTGAGAACCACAGTAAGACCTTCCTTGTGTGCAGATGTGGATAATTAATGATGATGAGTCCCAGTGACACATACCTTTTTTTCGTCTGTTACCGAGAAAGGAAGAAGTGTTCCATCCTTCATGAGAAGTCAGGGTATTTTGTCATAGACACCATGTTTGGAGGATTGGACAATGGAACCACATGGTCTGCTTTCCTTTCCTCTTTAAAACACACACCTCCCACTTCATGCTTTGGGTTCTCCCTATCCCCCACCACTTATCCCCAGCCCTCCACTGCTCCACTGGCTTTAGATTGGAATTTAATCCCCAGGTTGTCCCCTTTGCTTGTAGGCCCCCAAGAACATTTGGTTTTAAGGAGTTTCTTACTAATCACTGTGAGGAAACTGGTGTAGAACAATGCAAATATGTGGATGATACAAAGGATCCAGAAGTTTCTAAGCATCTCGATAGTGAGGACCCCTGTTCTATAACTCATGGCTTCCCCCTCTGAAATGGTGACTGGAAGCTGGGGCTCACCATACCACTTCTCTGACTTCCAACTTAGATGAAGAGCATGCCAGGATTCAGACTCAACTCCTCTAGTGTGTCTGCTGAGGCATTTAAGCATTAAAAGATGGACCCTGGTCCTAAGAGCTATTTCGCAAGTCTGAGATGCTCCAGCCTAGGGCATGGATACCTACCTCTCTGCTGTGGTGGCCTTTTTTGTGTCAGCCTGCACCTCTTACCTCTTTTAAAACATTGCCCCTGTGGAAAAATATGTTTCTTGGATACAAATAAACTTTTTGAACTCAACCTGGTTATAATTTGGAGACAGCTGATATTCATAATGCAGTAAATAGCATTCAAAGGAAAGAACTCATAATATGAGTTAATCCATTGTTTCAGCCTTAAGCAATAAATAATATTAGCAATAAAAACAGGGTACTTGAGAGTAACAGAGGGTCTATTGTGAGTATTATGCAAGTTATTGTGTTCTAGCATAAGCTACTGCTTACTATCTAGCTAATCGCCATGGTCAGAGTTGGTGCCTGGTGCTCAGAATTAGCATGAGTTTGTATTAACAGTGGTTGACAAGAGTAGAGACCTTACTATGTGTCAAACACATACTAAATGTAATTTAATCCTCACAACATGCATGTGACTTAGGTTCTATTATTACCTACATTTTACAGATAGGTAAATTGAGGCAGAGAAATTAAAAGCCATGATTTATACCCAGCCAAGGTGACTTCTGAATCAACATTCTTGACCATGTGCAGGCCACAAGAGCGGGGTGAAGGTATCATCTTTGAGTCATATCTTGTATCTAAAGATAAAAAAAAGAAGAAATTTTCCTGGTAGTTCTCGTAATTACATTATCAGAGAGAGAGAAATCTTATGTGGGCTCTGTGTGTGTGTGTGTGTGTGTGTGTGTGTGTATCTGAAAGTGTAGAGATGCACATTTGGATGTTTAGATTTAATTGTATGAAGAATTGGACTTTGAGTGTCTTGCTCGTCTGATTTTACCAATGCTTTCCTTGCTCAAGCCTGAGGGTCATATTAGTGAAGCCCCTAAGTCTAAACCTTTTCATAGTCTTGAAAACAACTGTTTTTCTCTAATATTTAGATCTTCATAAAATGCTGTGAACCTTGCCTTTTATGAATTGCCAAAGTCAACTTAAGAACTTACTTCCGTTTCTGAGAAAAGCATCTGTGCCGGTTTGAATGTATTGTGCCCCCCAAATGCCATTATCTTTGTGGTCTTGTTGGACAGATGTTTTTGGTGCTGGTTAGACTTGCTTGGAATGTGACCCCACCCAGCTGTGGGTAATAGTTTTGATGAGATGTTCCCATGGAGGTGTGGCCCCGCCCATTCGGGGTGGGCCTTGATCAGTGGAGCTATATAAATAAGCTGACTCAAAGAGAGGAAAGGGAATGCAGCTGGGAGTGATGTTTTGAAGAGGAGCAAGCTTGCTAGAGAGGAACGTCCTGGGAGAAAGCCGTTTTGAGGCTGGAGCTTGGAGCAGATGCCAGCTGCCTTCCCAGCTGGCAGAGGTTTTCCGGACACTATTGGTCGTCCTCCGGTGAAGGTACCCAATTGCTGGTGTGTTACCTTGGACGCTTTGTGGCCTTAAGACTATAATTGTGTAGCGAAATAAACCCCCGTTTTATAAAAGCCAATCCATCTCTGGTGTTTTGCATTCTGCAGCATTAGCAAACTAGGACAGCATCCCTTTTTATAAAAAGATTACCATACCCCCAACATTAAAACATTGTGTTTTGGAAGTCTTAGCAATTTTGCCCCAAACAGATTGCCAATAAATACTTTATAAGTCTCCTGAATGATGAATCTCGGTTCCTAAGTTTGGGAGTAGTTTTTCTTATTTGTTAAGATATCAGCTATACTTCTCCCAAGAGTGGGTCGTACATTTCCATGGCCTCAGGGCAATAGGATAATCACTGGTCTATTAAATAAGTGCCAATGTACCATAAACTAAAATAGTTTTCCCTGGAAATCAAGGAGAGACATAGGGAGTAAGATGCATAACAGTGTGAATAAGATATATTAAGAATTGAGGAGCCATGGATTCAAATTTCCACACTTTTAAAATTCATAGGGCCACAACTTTTGTCCACAATTCTATAATTCAAAAAGCTATGGAAACAGCAGACATTTCCTTAACTCCTTCAGTAGCAAACTTGACCTGAACCAATGTGATGCTATTTGTGGCCTTTTGAAGTCCCTTTTACTGTGATTATCCATAGACTTTGTTGCAGAATTTTTAATGTTTGATTTTTGGATAGTGCCTAGGTCCTGCTGTTGTATGTCATATAATATACAGTATGTATGCAATATTACCTTTCTAAAAATGGAAAAAAAATTAAATTCTGAAATACATCAGGCTTCAAGGAGTTAGGATAAAAGGTTGTGGACATTTTTAGAAAGAACCACTTGTCTGACATGTAAATTCAGCAAAACACATCACTTAACCTGCCTTTTTAAATTCATTCCTTTACTCATTCATTCATCCAATGAACATGCATTTATTGAGCATTAAGTTTGAGGATATAATTGTGAGGAAAACCAGAAATTGTCTAATGGAGAAGACAGGGCATTAAATTATCACACCAACAAATTTATACAGACAAACTCAGCTTCATTGTTCTATAGCTTTCTTGATATTACCCAGACTTCGAAAATACATTTAAAAAAAACCAACTTTTAAACTGATTATGTTGATATCAAGTTCCATGCTGGTAGAGCTAAAGGGTCTTGGTTGGCTATATAAGACTCTTAATCGATTAATTTAATCTTTAGTGTAAATACTTACAAAACAAGGACATGTTTGCCAGTTCACAACATGAAAGTGCAGAGTAGTAAATAAAAAGCCATTTACTCAAAAGACAGAGGTCATTTAGGTGAGAGAAAATATACAGAATTCTCTGCTACCTGGCCTGGTTGGAATTTGGAGTGTTTATTTAAATGTGTAGTTAATAGGCTGTATGCATGTGTATGTGTGTTTAAAAATCTATTTATAAATTATATCTGGCAAAAATTTTGTTGAAGACAATTTATTCTTTCTTTTGTAATTCATAAGTTACTTCATATTCTTTCCATTCAGTTTGCATAATGTCTAGCATTCATTGATTACTTATATATCTCAAGCACTGTAATAAGCGGTTTACTTAACTGGTTTAACCCTTGCATTGATCCTGCAAAATAAGTGCTATTATTGTTAATTTATAGATGAGATAACTGAGGCACAGAGAGGTTTCATGATTTGCCCATCACAACACTAATACGTGACCAATTTCTAAATTGAACGCTATGCTGCCTTGAATGCTAATTATGCTGATATATGTGGGCATGAGTCAGTGGGGACTGAAATGGGAGAGGCAGTGTGATATGTGGAAAGAAGGCTCAAACTCTGGGTTTGTACAAACCAGCTGTGTAATTTTGAGCCTTGCCTATAAGGTAAGCTTCTAAGATTGGCCAAGTTAAGAAATCTGAAAATAAAGTATTGGTGAGGATCCAGATCGATAGGAATGCTCCTCGTATGCTACGGGTGGATTACGTGTAAATTAGTACAACCACTTTGGAAAATAATTTGTCCTTATCTTGAAAGGCCAACTATGCATTGACCCCATGACCCCGAAATTCTACACTTAGAGAAACTCTGGCATTTGTGCCCCAGTAGACATGTACAAGAAAGTTTGCTACAGTGTTATTTGTAATCACCCCAACTGGAAACAACTCAAAAGTGAACAGACAGGGAATGGATACATCAGTTGTGGAATATTCACACCATGAAATATAATAAAATAGGGAAAATAAATGAATTCCAGTCACACAGAGAAACATGGTTAAATTTTAAATCCATGGTTGAGTGAAAACGGCAAATCACAGGAGATAATACGTACAGTGTGAAACCATTTTTATAAAGGAAAATAAACAAGGAAATTGAACAACATCTTATTTAGAAATATAGCCATGTGAGGTTGCATTACTTTTGAAAAGTAAGGGAATGATGATCTCAAAATTCAGATTATGGTTACCTCTGGGTGGGGTGGGAGGTAGGTAGGCAGGGGCTGGATTGAAAAGAGCACATTCGTGGCTTTAATACTGTTAATAATGTTCTGGTCTCTATATTAGGTGATGGGGGGGTCTCAGGTGTCAAGTTTTAAATTATTCTTCATAATGAAAACTATGATACAGCATTCAGAAAGTACTTTGCAAATGAAAAATGCCATACCAATAGCAGATACTATTAAAAGAGAAGATTTGCAGTCATATTATTTAGGTCTCATTCCCTCAAGACTGCTTTAATTGATGGTCTTGCAAGGAAATGCCTATAAACACCTTCCACTGTAGATGCAAAATCCACTGAATCTGTGCCCTCATACGCATAAGTTTCTGACAAAGCACCAAAATAAGAATTTATTTCCAACATGTTTCCTTTTTAGGGTTTAATAATGACTGTTCCTTTAGTAGTAGTTGGGGGTGTTCACAATGCAAGGAATGTTTGTCAGTCTGAAAATACTGAAAACGATGAGGAAAAAAGAAATGTGCACTCTTCAAATACACTTTTCTACATTCCTACGGGAAAACCCCAAGGTGGCTGTTAACGCTATCAACACCTTTAGAGACAAGAAGGAAAAATAAGTGTATGTTGTGCAAAGGCAAATAGCTTATAGTGTGCAGTCTGCACCTAAACCGTCTTCCCCCTACTAACACAAAGCATGACAAGAGGATGGCCCTTCATCTTTTCAATAATGGCCCACTCTACCAATGTTATTGCTTTATGTCTTTTACTTTTATTTTAATTCTACTTTCAATTCAACCTCTTTTTCTCTGACAATCTCTTTTCTCACGCACCTAGTCATCATTCCTTTTTCAGGAATAAAGAATTGAGATTGAAATCCTTTGTATAATTATGAATAATCATTCAATTTTATTGTGTCTGTGCTTTTTAATACTCTTACTGTATTTTCCTTCCTCAAAACAGAGGCAGTTCTGAAGTGCGGTTATAAGTCTGTTTACACCACCCAGATATCAAATTGACTTGCTAATGGTAACTCTTACTTGGTATCCATGGGTTACTGTGTCATGTGATTTGACATCAAGTACAGACAGTGCTGATTAGGAGCATCCGGCTCTGTCCATCTCCCTGCATCACTGAACCATCTGGTCATTTATTCACTAATAAGCCCCTAATGGCCCAAATATTCACCGGCCTGTCATTGTGACATGGCATAAAATGCCTACATCTTTCAACTCGCTTTGACATGTTGCTTGTTTCACATCAAAACCCGTCATTTACAGGAAAAGAGCTCAGAGGGGTAAAAACTTGACCTAATCTGCAGTGTTAACACAAAGACAGAGGCTTGGTTATCTAGTAGCCTGACTGAAAGCATGTAAATGGGCAGGAATTCATTTTGTACATTTTTTTCCTTTCTCATTTTACAACATTCTTTAAGTTTGGTATCATCCCTAATATGGGATTTTATGTGGCCTCTGCGTTGAAATACCTATCCTGTATCTGTTTAAATAGGAAAGAACGCTTTAAAAGGAAAAAGCTTCCTGGAGACACGGTACTTGCCTGTTTATATTTAAATGTCTGGGCAAAAAATAAAATAATGTGGATCCAAGGAGCAGCTCTACACAATTCTCAGAAGACTCTTCATGGTTTGTTATTTTAACCCTCCCTCATTCTATATTCTTCTCTTTCAGCCTGCCTTAAAATGCTTTCTTTTCATTATATCTGTATATCATAAAAAATTGACATTATCCATGTTTGGGGCCTTTGATACTATCACCAGAGATCCCCGCTTTCAGCCACAACAACTAGGAAAAAGAAGCCAAAACTTTACAAACCATCGTATGGGCATAAGCAGGTTTGAAATAGTAAAAATTAGAAAGGGATAAGGAAAGGAAATGCAGCATTCTATTCCAATCAGTACAGTTGAAATATTGGCCATTAAACTGGGATTTAAACATTATGTAACAGAGGGTCACTAGCTTTGGTCCATCTCTCACAGACATGGCTGAAATGGACATTTTCTGAAACATCTCTCTACCCCCATGTGTCTCCTTTTATTATCTTGTTGTGTGTGTGTGTGTGTGTGTGTGTGTGTTTAAGTTTTTGAAAATCGCATGCTGGCATAATTTAGCTTTGGATCATCATTTCCCCTTTGTTTCCCTGTACAGTCCACCAAAGCCCAGTTCCCCACCTCCTTCTCCAGATCAGTAGACTAAGAGAACACAAGCACCTTTCTGAGGATTTCTCATAACCTATATCCAAAGAACAGTGGAGAAAAAGAAGCGTGGAGGGGGTGTAGACGGCAGAGCTGGGGCTTTCCAACTCGGCACGGAAGGTGGCAGAGGCCCACTGGTTTACTTCCAGTTGGCTATCTTTGGGGACATGGTCCCCCTGCACATAGGGTTGAAGCCCGTTTGCAGACAGGCTCCTGCCCCTGACGGCCCAGCTGAAACCAGTACCCCTGTGCTCCTTTTTGCTTCCACGAGATGAAGCTAGAACTGCACATTCTCTTAAGGGTGATGGGCAAGGTCAAGTTCATCAATGCATCTCCCCAGGTACTCGCCTCACTCTGTTTTTCTGATTTATTTATGTTAGACCTTTTCAAAAAGAGCAGCCCCTTGCTTCAGTGCTGATTTGAAAGTAATCAAAGTTCTCTTTTGTGTTCCTTAGCAGCAGCTTTTTTAAATTTTAATTTCCCTTTTCCTGTATTTAAAAGAAAAAATCTATATTAGTCCGTTAACTTCCTCATCTTACTGTGACCATTCATTCTCTATTTTTAGATTGATGAAAGTTTTAGCACAAATAATAACCAGCCTTTATCACGCCATGGGACTTTGCATTGAAACCTTGCCTCCTCTATATTCTATGAAACGACATTACACAACCTGAAGTGAAACTCAAAAACCCCTTGTTTCTTTTGGGATCTTATATTCCTGATTTTCTTGGAGGCTCCTCATTCAAAATATTATTTCCTGTCATTCCCTTAATCAGTTTTGCATCAGTACATCAGTATCACATGGCTTGATATTTTGTTCAGAGAACATTTATTCATTCACCCATTTGGTTGGCATCCCATGTTGCTCTGCTGTTCATCACTGCAGAAGACTCTAGCCACATGAAACTTGTCCTCCCTCTGCTCCCCATCCTCTCCCCAAAAGAGATTCCACATCTGTACTTTAGGATCAGTTCTGATGCTGCTGGGGCAATGTTACCCTTCTTATGGCTGATATTTTTACTTCAACAAGCCATTTAGCCTTCAGTTAAAGAAATAAACTCTTAACCATGTAATCTGTGTCCCTGTGTGATGGAGAGGCTATTTGGAGCATCTTTAAGTAGAAACTTTACTTTTTAATTGAATGATGATGTATATATTGGTTAAAGTCTAAAGAAAGATAATGCTTGATTTTTCTTAGCTAAGGTTTTGGGTAAATAAGAAAAAAGTGGATGATCCCATATAGAGATGTTTTCCATGAAGACATTCTCCTTTCATTAGTAAACCCAGGCTTGTGTCTTACATTTACATATAATCTTCATCATCACCAATTTATTATTATTAAATCCTTCTAGGTGATTGATTCTGTACAGTGAAAAGAGGAAAGGGGAAGGTGGGACAAAATAAAAATAAAGAGAGATCCTAAGCATTTTGATCTACTTTGTATGTTAAAAGCAGAAATTTAACATCTTGTGGTTTTTAACCTCCCAGTGAATGGTTAGCTGCCATATGGTACTAATTCTGCTCGTGGCATATGAAAAATAAAATAAATGTCAACTCTTGAATCACAATCACTAACCTTATAGCTACACGGGATATAATGGTTTTCTCTGTGTATCAGTCTCTCTTTTTAAGGGCCAGGTGGTTTCTGCTAAATCTCTAGCCTTCTATTAAATAATCTACCTGTTATTGAAAAAAAAAAAAAAAATCCCAGGATTTTGTTTCCGTGTTGTTTTCTCCAATTCCCCACTGGTACTGGGCAGAATTCCTTCTCTTCCTTGCCATCTTGTATGACTCTTCAGAGTCACCTATGGCTGGGGGGTCTTTTAAAAAGAATCCCTGCCTGGATAAAATACTTTGCCATTGGAATTCGGACTGTATTCCCTACTCAGATTTTTCTTTTTTTTAGAATAATACTTAAAAATAACAGTTTCTCTTGCATGGTATTGCTAAGCAAACTTACTTGGCAAATAACAAGGGAAAAATATAAGTACACTTGTACATCTCTGGGCAAAAAAAAAAAATCATATTCCCAAAATGATTTCATTTAAAATATGCATTTATTAAGATCTGAACTAACAATGGGTTAGATTTTGTGTCATTTTTTTAAATCAACATAAGGTTTTCTATAGACTGAAGGAAAGGTTTATATTATGTCTTAAGCCAAAACAAAGCATCACTCTTTGGCTGTGGTTGCTTTTCTCTCTGTCTCCCTGCCTCCCTCTCTCCCTCCCTCTTTCTCCATTCAACCATGGATATGGTTTGATATATTAGCAGCAATTGGGCAATTTTTAAAACAAGATATATGATCTCTGAAAAAAAATTATAAATTTGAGAAAGTAACACATTTACTTAGTTAAGAGGACAAAGGGCTAAGAAGAAAAGTCCAATGTTGTCACTTCCAAAAGGCATGACAGCTAGCATGTGGTACATGATTCCAATAACTAGTACATGATTCCAAGAACATCACTTGGTCTACTCCATGAGAGACAGTTTTCCAGCTTATCCTACTATGCTCTCTATTTCTAAAAAAGGCCCAGTCTATGGACCATTGCTGATGCATGGTCATTCACTGAATAACCATATGGGCCTGCCAAATCTAAGGAATCATTTGGTAATTTAATATCAATTCAATTATCAGCAGATTACGAAAATAAAAACACAGCACCATAGACTTGCGGAGGGCTAGGAGGTATTACGGGGCTCCTACAGCATGACAGACACTGATCTAGCTACTTTATATCCAGTATCTAATTTAAATCTCAAAACAACCCTTGAGGCATGGCCAACGTCCCCATTGCAAAGGTGAGAAAATTGAAGTTCATAAATTCAAAATAAATCAATGCCTAAGGCTTGCCTCTTTGCCTGCAGTCTGGTGGACAACCCCCAATCTATTTCTTGTCTTAAAAACTCTACGTGGATTTTCACTATCTTTAGAACAAAGATACACTCATTACCAAGCTGTTCAAAGTCCTTCGTGAACTGGCCTCTGTTGTCCTCTCAAACAGCAAAACTTACCTCCCTCACCCCAAACTCCACTCTCAGTCATACTGACCTTTCAGTGCCTTGGATATGCCATGCTTTCTTTTGGGGAAGTGGAGTGTGCATAGAATGTTGCTCTCACACACCTCCCCTTCCTGCCCCTGGGCATTGGCTAATTCTTACTGGTCCTTCGAATATAAACATAGGTGTCACTTCCTCCCAGAAGCTCCCTCTGACCCCTGAGCCCCTGTTAGGTGACCTCTTGTAAGATCCTTCTGCATCATAATTCTCTCTTTACTTGTCTGTATCCTTCTTGACAGTAAGTTCTGTGAAGGCAGGAACTGACAGGTTCATTGTGATCTCCCTATGCCTCTTAGGGGGCGCTCAGCAAATGTTTACTGAATGACTAAATGAATGACACTTATACTGAGAGAACTTTGTTTTAATGACAAAATAGTTAAAATTCTATGGCAACTTTCTGAAAACACATCATTTTGGGAGGCACTGTGGCTGTGTATTAGGGAATGCTCAAAGCTATAGACACAATGTATCTTTCTGAACCATCTATTTTACTTGATAAGTAATTTAAAATATTAAGTTTTAGTAAAAACAATACAGATATGGTATATTGAGGAATACAAAATATATATGAAACTTTATGGTGAAATTTAAGACTTCAAAGAAATTTCCCATTTTGAGTTAGGTCCCCAAATTGTGAGTAGTACTCAGCGTTCTTGGTGATGGTCAAATCTTATTTAGGAAGTTGCAGTCATTTGAGGCAGGCGGGAAACCATGTGCTTTAAGCAATATTTGAAGGTACCAGTTCTGCTTAACCTAGAGAAGACTAAGGAGAAACATAAAGGCCACCTTTGCTTGATTCAGAGTCTGTCACCTGGGAGAGGGAGGAGACGCATTCTTGCTTCAGAATAAAGAAATAGGACCAGTGGGCAGAAAAGCCCATACTCAGCTCAAGTTGAGAAAGAATCTCTAGGTTGCCTCTGGGTTACAGGAATACGGGAGATTTCTGTTTTCTTTTTTGTCTTCTTCTATGTTTTCTACCATAAATTTTATGGTTGGCATCAGTTGGAAGTTTCCAAAATGAGTTCATATGACCATTCATTATGAGAACTATAGAGAGAATTCCTAATTTGTGGGAACACTGGAATCTACCTGTCCTTCCAGTGTTAAGATTATACAAATCACTGACTAAGAAACTGAAGAAAAAGGGTTTGTTTCTATTTAGGCGGTTTTACCATCGTTGCAACCTGTGAAATTTTCCAAAATAGTATTATATTAGTTGTTCTGGATTTGCACTAATCCATACTTAATGCAAAAAATTTAAACAACACATGCCTATGGAAAGTGAAATTTCCCCCAGACACAACTCCATACAAGTCCATAAGAATGTCTCATACCAATACAAATATATTAATGAGATCATATTATAAGACTGTTCTGTGATTTGTACCCTTTCATACTATATCATGGGGATCTTTGCATGATAATACAATAGATTTTGTTTATCCTTTTAAACAGTTGCTTATATTCCACTGTCTGGATATAGCATAATGAATTTAACCACTTCCCTTTTGATGAACACTTGTCTTAAAGCATTATTTGTGAATGCAAGCCTTTCATGGTTAATTTAGTCCATTTTATAGAAAGATTTTCTGTGAAATAGACTAGGCCTCCAACCTGAGGTACTGGACCCCAGAGAGCCCTTAGCGCTGTGTTAAAGACTGTTCAAAACCAAAAGCCCAGTGTCTTTTCCTGGAATATCCATTTTGTGCAATGATAAATAATTTAAAATATTAATTTCTAATAAAAATATTACAGTCATATAATACAGAGGAATACAAAATGTATATGAAACTTCATGATAAAATAGAAGGCTTCAAAGACATTTTCCATTTTGAGTTAGGTCCCCATACCTCCAAAGATAAGTTGTCTTTCTTTTGCCAGCAGGGATACTTCAAAGGAAAAAATTTGAGAAGTATTTGTTCAGGATCTTTGGGATCTTTTGAATGCCTGCAAGAATTCTCAACAAACTGGGGACTCATTATAATGGCTGAACTAGATAGACACAAGCTTTGAGCAGTCAAGAGGAGTTCCTCAAAGTATATGTGAGGACTCAAAGAAAAGGAGGGGACAGTTGGGCAGACTGACGCTCTCTCGGTCAGGCTTCTTACAGCTGGACCAAGTCCAGAATAAAAATTGGTTTGCGTGACAACTCAGAAAAGAGTAAGGTCCTATGCTCATGACCTGAGAAACATTGTTATCTTTACTGTGGGTTTTTGTGGTTCTTTTTAAAGGAAGCATTATTTTTGTGAGACTAATAGACTTTTCAAATAGTGAATTCTGAACTAGAAAGTCAAAGTTTAATCATAGCCTATTCATTTATCTTATTTTACTTGAAAGGAAAACTTGAATGCTATAATGATAGATCATTTGAAAAGATAGGTAAACTACTGTTGATAATTCTAGCAAGGGAGAGAATTTATCTACGTCTTATTCCTTTTGCTTGATTTTATCTAGTGCTTCCAGACCAATGGTGTAATGTTGTAGGGCTTTCCTTCCTCTTAAGCACCTTAAAATCTGCATATGCCCTCTTTTATTGTATGTTTGTTTTCTTTTTAACTTTTTTTTTCATACAGGTGATTTGAAAAAAGAAGGGAAAGTTAAAAAAAAAAAAAAGAAAAGAAAAAAGAAAAAAGACAAACAAGGGGAAAAAAAAAAAAAAAAGATGTAGTGCCCCCTTGAGGAGCCTGTGGAGAATGCAGGGGTATTCGCCTACCCCACCTCCATGGTTGCTAACATGACCACAGACATAGGGGACTGGTGGTTTGATGGGTTGAGCCCTCTACCATAAGTTTTACCCTTGGGAAGACGGTTGCTGCAAAGGAGAGGCTAGGCCTCCCTGTATTTGTGCCTAAGAGTCTCCTCCTGAATGCCTCTTTGTTGCTCAGATGTGGCCCTCTCTCTCTGGCTAAGCCAACTTGAAAGGTGAAATCACTGCCCTCCCCCCTACGTGGGATCAGACACCCAGGGAAGTGAATCTCCCTGGCAACGTGGAATATGACTCCCAGGGAGGAATGTAGACCTGGCACCGTGGGACGGAGAACATCTTCTTGACCAAAAGGGGGATGTGAAAGGAAATGAAATAAGCTTCAGTGGCAGAGAGATTCCAAAAGGAGCCGAGAGGTCACTCTGGTGGGCACTCTTATGCACACTTTAGACAACCCTTTTTAGGTTCTAAAGAATTGGGGTAGCTGGTGGTGGATACCTGAAACTATCAAACTACAACCCAGAACCCATGAATCTCGAAGACAGTTGTATAAAAATGTAGCTTATGAGGGGTGACAATGGGATTGGGAAAGCCATAAGGACCAAACACCACTTTGTCTAGTTTATGGATGGATGTGTAGAAAAGTAGGGGAGGGAAACAGACAGACAAAGGTACCCAGTGTTCTTTTTTACTTCAATTGCTCTTTTTCACTCTAATTATTATTCTTGTTATTTTTGTGTGTGTGCTAATGAAGGTGTCAGGGATTGATTTAGGTGATGAATGTACAACTATGTAATGGTACTGTAAACAATCGAAAGTACAATTTGTTTTGTATGACTGCGTGGTATGTGAATATATCTCAATAAAATGATGATTTAAAAAAAAAAAAAAAAAAAAAAATCTGCATATGCCAAAAATAGTTTGTTACTATGCGTAGATGTTTTTGTTCTCCACAGTAAACCTGCAGAGCAGAGGTGAATTGTTTAAAAAGGAATTCTTTTGCCTGTCAGAACACTTTACATAAAACAGCCTTTGAATTCTGAAGGATATTACAGCTGTGCTCTAAAATCCTACAATGTACATCTAAAATAATGTTCTAGCTAAGAGCAAAGAACTGGTCAACTGACCTCCAGCTCTTGCTGTTTGAAAATACTCTCTAGTTCTTGACAGTATTTGACGTACGCACATTTATTTCCAACTGTGTTCATTTGAAAATCATCACTCTAGGCTAGGTAAATGGATTCAGTAGAGATGAACACACCATCCATCATATTTTGTGGACCTACACAGCTGAAAGCAATAATATTCAGTATAATTATGCTGTCTAATATTTGCTTGAAATGTGTATCATACATTATCATATGCTAATTGTGCTTAATTAATGTTAACTATCATGGATGCAAGATCAGTTAATGAGTTGTAAAGTAAAACTTATATGCAAAAAAGGAAAAAAACCCACAATAAACCTCCCCAAACAAGCAAAACATAAGAACAGACCTTTTTTTATTCTCTAAGGCACGTTAAAAAGATTATAAATGAATTGACTGTTTTGATATTAGAACGTATACAGTAAACAACACATGTAAAAATGCAGTCGTTTTATGTCCCCTGGGAAAACAGCAGTAATTCTTCCTCAAGTGAGAAGCATGGAAAGAATGCCGTCAAAAGAGGCTCAATCAATATATTATCTTCAGAACAAACAAGGGAGCTATAGATGAGGGCTGTGGATGGATATTATAGATGAGGGATTCTGTTGTCATAACCACTTGGAAAACCTTGCAGGATGAGCATCCAATTCATAAAATAAATGGTCAACTTATTATTCAGGTTTAGCTCAAATTTTGGTGAGCTTGGCAAAATTTGTCACCCTGGAAATATACTGTAGACTCAAAGAAAAAGGCTCACGTTGCTTAAAAGGCAGCTCTCCATGATTGACTAGAAAACAGGGAGTTAAGTGCCTCATCCCCCAACTTTCATTAACCCTCAGACTAACAGGAAAGTGGTATATATTACCAACCTGGATCTCTCTTCTCCTTGGAGGTACTGAAGAGAAGCCAGAATAAGTGTATTGCTTAATGTGAATGCACAGTTCCATGCAAAGAGTGCTAATAGAACTCTAAACTTCTAGGTCTCTGTTAGTCCAATGTGTCTCCCAGCTTGCTTTCCCCAGGCACCCAGTTTCAGATAATCTATTCTTTGCTTCACACTTTGTCTATTACCTCAACCATATATTTTCTTTTTAAAAGTATCTTGTAGGACTCCCAGTTATTAGCACTCTTAACCTGCTAATTCTTGTTCTCTATCTTCCAGGCATGTGAAGATTGTATCTCCCCTACCCACTTTGAAACTAGGTGTGGTTGTGTGAATTGCTTTGGTTTATGGGATGTGAGTAGAAGAGACAAAGGACTGAATCTTTGAGAACCTGCAGGTGATCCCCCACACTGCAGTGGTGATTGTTGGAAGCACCCAATTAAGACAAAGCCTCTATCGGCCAGGAAGCCTGCAAGATTACAAGGAACAGAGCCTCCTGGCTGACCTTCAGTGGACATGTGATGTGAGCAGGATATAAACTGAGATTTGGGGCTATTTGTTACTGCAGCATAACCTAACCTAGGCTGAGTGATACACAACCAACACAAAATCCAAGCTTCCTCCACTTGACGTTCAAGACACTCCACCACCTGGCCTCAGCCTTTCTTCTATACTTTTGTTTAACTTACGGACAGGTATGATATCCCAGCAATGATGATATTTCCTAGATTTTCAAAGGTAAAAGTGCCCATGTCTTCAAAGGGGAGACATACATGCATTGGAATTATTACAATACAATAAGATAATTGCTACAGTCAAACTAACATTGAGGTCTAGTAAGAATAAGAGAGAACCACTTTCTTCTTCCCTGGGATGAGCCTGGGAGTCATGCAGGACATTTTGTGCAAGGGCTGGTCAGCATACAAAAAGGCACAGAAGGGGTCAAAAGCAAGGCATGTTCACAAAACTGTACATAGCTCAGCATGGTTGGTACTTCTTCTTGCAGGACATAGCTACATTGTCCCACATTCAGGCCTCTCCCAGGCTAATTTCCCTTGCCTGGATAAGCACTGAGGAATTAGCAAGGAGTAGAAGGGAGGTGGCACCAGGTGTCGGGGGCACAGAAGTTTCCATGTCATACTGGTCTCACTTTCATATGGGCTCTTAAATTTAGACATTGCAACTTATCTCCAAATAATCAACACCTACAGTCATGAGGAAGACTGATGGGATTCAAAGATGATGTTCATTGTACCACTTTACACCAGATCACTCCACCTATAGCAGACCAGACATTAACACTTTCCACAATCCAGTAATTATCCCATGACTATCCTTTTATTGTATTGCATTTTCTACGCAAAAAACATTCAAAGAAAACATTAAAATATACTTCAATTTTTGTAACATTGCTTTGAAATTTCTTTTCTTTTCTTTTCTTTCTTTCTTCTTCTTCTTCTTCTTTTTTTTTTTTTTAAAGATACCAGTATCTTTTTAAAACAACAACAACAAAAAGGCTGGGCTTTTCTGGCCAACGAAAAGCTCTCGAATAGAATCCTTTTCTTCACATGGGAAAATTTCAACATACCTCAAGGCAAGAATAAACAAGCTCAAATGTCACCTCCTCTCTGAAGGAGAGATATTGCTCTTTCTCTTTGGTCCCTCAGCATTTTGTTTGTAACTTTGTCCTTCATGGCATTTAACCTTACATTAAGGGGAGCATTATTTACATGTCTATGCCCCCCACCAGGTTGCTCTAACTGTTGACAGTTGATGATTGCTTTCATGCTCACGTCTGCATTCCTCATAGTACCTAGCACAGTGCCTGGGCAGAATAGGTAAGCAAGACATGTTGAACAAACTGAGAATTCGGGTAAAATATCTAGAGGTTTTAAAGATGTGGGGAAAATGATGAGAAACCTGGTACGAAAAGAATATTTCCAGGGAATGGACCCTATCCTTAGTGCACACAGGTATAAATTTCGTGTAAATACTGTGCACAAATGGGCTCTTCCAATAAGAACAAATAGTGAGATAGAGCCCTAAAGAAAAATATAATGGCACCTACTACGGGTCTGATTTTACAAGTTCATAATCCCTTGTCTGAACCCTTTGGGCAGACATGTTTCAGAATTTAGAAGTGTTTAGAGTTTAGAAAGGTAATGTGTGCATGAACTTACATAACACCTCCAGCAGGATCTAGGGCAGCACTTGATAATCAACACATTACTATTTCTGCAGGGAAACATATGACTATTCACACAAAGTGAAAGAAATAAAGACCATAGATAGCCTCATGTGTTTAGGTCAGGTCTTGCTGCCAAATAAGTTCTAAAACTCTTTGGTTTTCAGAGATTTGGGAGTTTAAGAATTGCGATTAAGAGACTATTGGATCTATATTACTAATAGCTATTTATACAATACATTAAGAACCCCTAATTATTGTGGGAAATAATCTTTATCCAGTCCTTTATCAAATTTGTATTTCAAATCATTATTGCCAAAATGCTTTAAAAATCTGAAACAATATAAGATGAATTTTAAGATAAGTATTATTTTGCCAGATGCAGAAAAAGAAGGGATTTTTAAAAATTTAAAGTTTTCCTTAAACACTTCCTTTTAAACTAATAATGATATATAGAATAGATCCAAATAAGGATGTACTGTGTGGAATGTGACATTCCTTTTTTAAGCAGATGCAAATTAAGCATTTAAAGATATGGCTTCAAGTTTTAGGTTCTGTAAAAGCAGAGCCTTGGAGTAGCACAAAATGTTTTCTCAGGGCCCAGGCACATTCTCACAAAGCCTGTGCAGGGTTTCCCTGGATCATTGGAGAAGTGCTCAGTGACAACACAGCTGGCTGGGATCCTCCCCCCATACACACACACACACAAATTTGCATGTGCTTTGCTATAAACATACACTTAGCAAGGAAAGACTATGAGAGTGTTACAAATGATGTGCTCTCCACAAACCTATTCAAAGACACACCATCCTGAGAGCGTTCTCTCCAATTTACCCCAACCACGATAACCAATGTTGCATCACAGACTTTCTGTAGGCAAACGGCATGAACAGTTAGTTCAAGAAGAATGCCAGAAAGCCTTTTGAAACTTAAAAAAAAAAATACCTCAGGTACCTTTTGATTCTGCTTAGCCCTGATTTCTTTTGTGTCTGTGACTTGGGGGATCAGGCTAATCAGTAGGACTTCTTTATGAAAAGTACTAATCTGTGAAATGTGGCTTTTCAGAATTCTCAAGGAAGTGAAGTTTTGAAGTGAATGCATCAATCCCAGACTGTTTTCTTTAGGAAACTCTGCAAATGGACAGATTAGCTCTAATGAAAACTTGTGAAGCCTTTGGCCGTCAACACTTTCGAATGTATAATTTCTAGAACAGCAAAAGATATCACGTGTACAGATATCCTACGTACATCCACCCTTTATAACATTTCCAAAAATATAAGGAAACAGAAAACAGATTTTCTGTGTACTAGATTCTAAGCTCCTTGCAGATGAGGAATCCAGATCTTTGCAGAAGCTTGATACGTGTTTGCTAACCCAGCTTAATTTTGAATGATCTTTAAGCTAGAAAACTCAACGAAGTCCAGGAGAAAAGTCAGTCTAATTAAAGTCCTACAAGCAAAGAACATAGGGCAGATCTGGATGCAAACGATCAGAGATTCTAGGAAGCCAGGTCTTGGTAGAAACCTGCCTTTTCTGTTATTTACTTTGGGAACCGTCAGTTGCTGGGTCTGGCTAATGATCCAGGCAAGCATCAGCACAGGTAGGAACTTGAGTGAACCAGGAAAAAGATCCCCGTTTGCATAATTGGGAACCCAGAACCAAAGAGCCCAGTGCCTGGGTGAGTATCCTGCAAGAGGTGTTGTCCTGGGTGGTAAGAAATTCTGCCACCGATGGTCATCAAAGGGGAAGAGCAGGGCTGGGTCTTTACAGTGGAACTTTCAGAGTAGCTGGTTGAACTAAGAACTAGCAGGAAACACCAGCCCTTTTTCTTTCCGTAACTTCAGATTCGAGGGACTCGTTTCCAAGTTCCAACAAGGTGAAATGAAAGAAAAATAGGCAGCGGTCAGGGAACTGCTCAGGCTGTGCTGCAGCCAGCAGGCTCACGCCCAGGATTTTAAGTTGCTGCAGGCTTGAGCCTTTCATGTTTGCTCTTCAGTTTTTTTTTTCCCTTCAAGTGCGTACAGGTTTGGGCTGGTAACAAGGTCGACCAGCAGTCTTTCCCAGCCAGCCCTCCTCCCTGGAGTTGGTTGTGCTGAGTAACCGTGCAGCCTTTCTCTAGCCCCAGAGCTTCCTGAACTCTGGGTGGTAATGGTCTGTGAGCCATTACATTTGTTGATCTTATAATTGAAATTTAAAAGGTGCTCACAGCTGTCAGGAACAGATTTAACAGGGTGTCTCTGCTCCAATATTGCATGCTGCTGCGACTTTGTAATTGTGCGGTGTATTTACAGGCATCACAAAGGAGGGCAAAGGAAGGAAGCATATAAAGAAATCCCTTGGAACCGTTTGTAGGGTTTGGGCCCCCAGGGCAAGAGGATATGTTGGCCAAGGGTCTAAAATATTGTTGCTAAGCCAGCAGGATCTATGGTTTGGCAGACTGATCTAAGCGACATTGTATTGTGTATTTGTTTGTTCTGTGCCTACTTGATATGTCAAATTTGGGAGAAGGATATTAATGTTCTTCATTACTATTGTGTGTAAAGGCTCTCCTCGATTATATTTCCTCTGGAAATTCAAACCTTCATTTAAAAACTGGCCTCAGTTTAATGCTGTTTTTTTCCTTCAGTTTCTACAACATTTGCTATTCATGATGCCATGTCCTTGGCCTTCTATTTGTATTTTTAAGATAACTCCTTGCTCTTCGTTTTACTTCTAACTTTTCTCAGTCACTTTGTCAAGATTTATAGTTTAAATGAGGGAGGAGGGGCTTGGCCTCTGCATCCAGAGTCATAAATGGTAAATTTGAGCTGACTTGAGTTCATCTTGTTTCATGCTTTCTGGCTTTTATGCATTCCTGCTGTTTTAATTGTCCTCTTTCTTTTGCTAACTTTACAGCATTTCCATTCTTTTTTTTTTCTCTTAACACTAGCATTTTGAATGCTATAATTTAAAACTAGGCAGACAGAGACTGAAAAAAGAATTCCAAGTGTGGATTTTGAATGCCTTATTCCCCATGACGATTATTTCAGAGACTTCTAAGTTTATTTTGGTCTCAGTCATCATCTTTATTTACTTACTCCTTTCTTGACCAAGTTGGTCCGTTCCTTAATTCTTAAACTGTTATTTTTAGGGGGGTGATTGGAGGAATGCATCAAAGTGAGAAAGGGTCAAAGCCTATATGTCAACTCATCAGCTGAAGGACTTTGGGCAAGTCAGTTAGTGTCTCTTCGATCCTCATTTCCTCATTTATAAAACGAGGAAATAAGAGTGCCTATCTCCAAAGGTTCCTGTGAGGACTGAATGAAATGGCATATGTAAAAACCCAGGGCAGGATCTAGGGCCCAATCAGTGTCTGCTGTTCCAATTATCATCGAATATTAATTCAGAAAGCTGTCCCCTGCTAGGTAGCCTCTGTCTTTCCAAATGCTTTTTGCTTTTATTTGTTAAGCAAAGAATACTTAATAGCTACAAGTGTAACCATACCTGGTTAACTGCTAAGTCATGAGGTTCGAAGTTCATAGAAATACTCCCTTATGGAATGAAGATGGTCTTCCGCCAGGGACTTTCCTACGACCGGAGGAGAAAGAGAAGTTTATCCGCTGATCTAGTGAACAAATCCACTCCTCACTGAGATCTCTGCTTGCAGGAGACTCCTGCTTACCTCCCGTTCACTGGCAACGTGAGGTCACTCTGAATTCTCACTTTGACAAAGGGCTTCTCTGGCCTGCGGGTTGCTCTTTCCAGAGAGAAGTACTAGGTGGTTCCTCAAACCTGGAGTCCTTGGAACAGGGAAGGCCTAAGGAACCAACTCTGCCTCTGACTCTCCCTGTGATCTTGTGCCAATGACTCCCGTCAGGGCTTCAGTTTTCTCTTTTGTAAAATTAGTGAGGTGAACTTGGTCTCTTGAAGGTTGAAAATTTTACAATTTTAGGCTCCTGATCGGAGAACTCCGTCATTGACCAAGGAGCCGTGCTATTTTAACCCCTCTAATAACTAACCATGATAATTGCTTTTTTAATCAGCTTCATCAGAAAACCTTGATTTGAGCCTGAGCCCTCTGCTGAACATCCTTTTATAGATCTACAGTCAGAACAGGGTGAGCTACAGAGATGAGGACTCACAAATTGTACATACATGTTCACAACTAGCGTAACGTGTTAGGGGAACACAGAGGCAATGTCAAGGCAAAGATAAAGAGTCAGAGACACCGACACTTACCCTCCAAGAACTTGCCATCTCGAATTAACAGCATGGAAGAGGACGTTAAACCAAGGACACCCACACAGTAGTAGGCCTCAATGCACTGTTTATGAACATCCTCAGCCACACACAGTAGCAACAAGTATTAGGTGCTTAATGCATGCCAGGTCCTGCTCTGAAGGCTTTAAATGTATTAACTTGTTTTATCCTCACAGCAACCTTATAAAGTAAATACGGAAATTTTCCCATTTTACAGATGAGGAAACTGAGGCACAGAGAGGTTAACTCATGCAAGCTCACACAATTAGAAAGTGGCATGGACAGATTTATAAATTCAGGAAGTCTGGCTCTGGAGTCCACATTTTATTTTTCTGAGTCAAATGATATCTGGCATTCTTCTCACCAGGGTGACTAGAGCATTCAAGTTCAGTCATTGTAGAGGTCCTTTCTTCGTCTTACATAGTCCTGATAATATGGGAAAGGACTGGTCTTCAGCCAACCATGTTCACATTTGGGAAGAGATGTACTTTCGTCAGCCAGCTCCATCACACCGTTGCCTTAAGATTCACTCCCCCAAACCCATGTCTCCCCTCCACCATTCAGGGACTGGCAACCTGTTCAAAATGAGCAAGAAGAGGGCATTGTGTTTGACCATCAGCAGACTCTCTTCCCCGTATATCCGTCTTCCTTCCAGTTTGGGGAAGTTACTTTCCTCCTGAAGATGGAGTTCTCCCTTCTTCTTGTCCTCTCTTTGAGCCCCCCACCCCTCGCCGAAAATCCATGGGCTTTGTTCCTAGAAGGGATGAGGGGGAAACACCATTCTTTCACTCCTGCCTGGTAAAAAAAAAAAAAAAAAAATTAATTTCTCATTCAGATTAAATTTCCTCCCAAATATTCTTGGATGTGAAGAGAATTTCACCTAAGTTCTTGAAATGCTCCCATAACACAAGCAAGTCTCTTTAAATACAGAAGCCACATTTGGATCAAATTTCAAATAAAGGATTTCCTTACAGTTCTCATACTTGAAATGATGCAAGGAATTTATTGAGCTAGTGTAGGAAGGAAAAAAAAAGACTGCCAGAAAGACCTCAGCCAAGGAGGTGAGTTCCTGACCCTGTGATGTTGTCTTGTCTATATAATTTGCTGCATGTTGCATCATACAGAATATGCCAACCTTTTTTAGCCTGCTCAAAAAAGGTGATGCTAATTAGATCAGGCAAATAGCTGTTGTTGTTGATTCGTTTGAAAATGATTATTCCAAGGCAGTATGTTATTACCCAGCTATTGAGCTCTGAGGTGGCTGCCAGACTTCAGAGTTGGAGATGAAATTTGAGGCTAGCAATGCCTGCTGGGACAATGTTAGAGACAGGGTCACTATCAGAGCCTTTGTCTGAGGACAGGAAAAATATAATTTAGCAGTTTAATCCCTTCTGGTCATTCTGGACTTCACTATCAGTTTAGTTCCAATAAATATCAGTTGGGACATTCACCATGTGCAGAACATAATATGGTGGTTTACTCAAAAATAAATAAGAAATGGGCCTCACTAGTAAGGTTCTTAATATTCTTAGAAAGAGCTCAAGTGCTGAACCAAGTGCTAATGCAGAATGTTGCAAGTACCAATATTTAGTGAAATAATAAGGGTAAAATGCTTTCAATAGTGATAAGGTTTACAAATATTGTTTATTTAGTATATTAGAAGTATAAATAATGTGCTTTAGGAACACCAAGGATTTAAAGATTAATTATGGAGAGGGTGGACATAAGAATAAGAATATGCAAAAGCTTCATGAAGAAAGTAGCATTTGAGCTACTTTTAGAAGTATGAATGAGGTATTGAAAATCTTTAAAGCATAAGCAGGAATTCAAAACCAAGAGCAATGAAGCTATGTTAGATGGTCCAATTTGGAACTACAAGGCACAAGAGAAGTAATGCATGCACTTGGAAATATAATTCGATCATGAATCGTTTTAAATCTGAATATAAAGTGTATCTTCTTTCTACAAAACAAAACAAAACAAACAAATGGTGATGCAAAAAATAAGTACTTCCCAGAAAAGACTATTTATTTTTTAAAAAATCCACTGCATATAAAGATGACCACATGTAAATAAACCATCTGTTTTATCTAGAAAGTGAGTGAACATAATTTTTATTCATATTTGAGAGTTGTGTTTCCAGGGGCGCTGATTCCAGATAAAAATTGGGCCACTATAATCCAATAACATTGAAACAGATTTCATCACTACCAAATAAAGAGCGTGTTTTCCCCTTTTTGTCTTCTGTTTAAATTCCCCTTCCTCCTTACGAAACTGTTAATATGCTGAAGAGAGGAGCTTAACCCACCTCCAAACCTTTAAAATGTAGCTAATTACAAGATAGGCCCATGTAGACTTTATGATGTTCTTGATACTGGAATGTATGGTGGGTTAGAGCTGCTAATCGGCAGCGGGAGGCAGTAGGATCCGCGGGCCAGGGAAGGAACTGGGGAGGCTCCTAATCCTCACTCTCCCTCCCACTGGCTAAAGCACAAGCAATTCACCTCTTTCTCAGTCTTCGGAATGAGGGAATTTCACTGGATTAGCCCCAGTTTGCTTCCAGCTCAGTCTACCAAATTAAACGGGAAAAATTAGGAAACATGGGTAATTAAAAAGCATGTAGTGATAATGCAGAAATGGTAGGCTACATAAACAGTCTTAGAAAGTTCAGTTCTTGTGACAATACATATTGGAGCAATGGGTCTGCTTAGGCAGAGCAGAAGGAAAAGGAGGTCAGGGGCACCTGATCTGGAGTGAGGTAATAATAAAGCTATGTATTGCCTGGGATAAGATAATACTAACAGAATTCTATATTCTTCTCCCCAGTGGTCAATCTATAAATGGCAATTCAGGAAGTCAAAGATGTAATGCCTCCTATATCCATGATTTCCCATTTTTGCATCTCCCAATTGTTTTCCACCAAATAATGTATCCCTGTAGCTGGATTACTTAAGAGCGGCACATCCGGCAGTCTAAAATATGAGGAGAGAATAGAGAGGACATTTTGACTGAAAACAAAAGACTAAAAATAATTTTGTCATATATTTATAATTGACATATTTATAAACTTGAAGTTTGTAAGGTTCTATCTAAAGAATCTTACCTGGTTAGTGGCTACGGGCATGCTGCTATTTTATTTTCTTTGCCTTTCGTGTTCGAGAAGTTTGATAATTCAATTTTTAAAAATTAATATTTTTATTGCCCAGAAGTTAATTTATGTCTTGAAGATTTCAAGCGGCAAAGTCTACTTCTCTCATAACAGAAATTCATACTACAAGGAGCCTCTCAGTAGAATGAGAAGGAAGGTATGCAATTCAAGGAAGTATCTATGTCAGGCAGCACCTCATAAAATGAATATAATGAAGGGATATTGTGAGAAAGTATTAATGTGATTTTTCTCTGTTCCTTCTCTGAACTCCTGATCATCTTTCCAATCAGCTAGGCATATATCCTTTTACCCTGGGGAGAACAGGATTGGTACAGAAGGAGTGCAAAGAAAAAGAAAACAAAAATATTTGGCATCTGACATTCAATACAGGATTTTGTAGCAAAACAACAGCTATGCAAGCCGGGTTATTGCCTCGAGAGAGGATTTTCTAAATTCCTTTATTTCTGTCTTAATATGTCTGTCTAACCAGAAACAAGACTGGAGAATGCAGGTCATTGAGTTCTCCTGTAGTACAAAGAAAATTTTCTTTCTGCCTATGGCAGGCAAGCGTGAGGCTTGCTTGCTTTTCTATGGTCAAGGGAGGATGTAACAGGAGAAATAAAAGAGACTCTGACTGCTTCTTGCCTGGAGGATTTGGACAAGGAGAAGGGGGAAAGAGACAGAAGGTGCAGAAGATGAGAGGTATGTGCAAAGGAGTGACACTGAAGGCAGAAAGGGCTCCTGGCCCACACCCCTGGGACCCTAGTAGCAGGTCACTCCCAGACTTCCCTGGTACCAATGTGGGGTGGTCACATCAGGGAAGAAGTGCCAGCCTAGCATAGTTGGGTGGCCACAAAGGGCCTGGGTTTAGCTCCCTCAGGGAATTCCTGGCTCTGTTGGACACAGAAGGTACCCAGATGTTAGTCTGTGCCTTGTGGAGAGCCTCAGAAGATTCCTGAAGGTGTGGTTGGTGAGCCTGTCAAAAGGCGCCATCATCACGAGGCACAGTCCTTGTTGCTGAGGGCTACAGAGTCCCTGGGCCTGGGACTAAGGTTTCTAGATAAAATAGAGGATGCCCAGTTAAACTTGAATTTCAGATAAACAATAAATACTATTACATGCAATACTCGGGACATAGACTAGAAAATACATTCCTTGTTTATCTGAAATCCAAATTTAAGTGGGAATCTGCATTTTTATTTGCTAAATATGGCAACCCCACCAGAACTGATCCAGAGTTGCAGCCAGACTTCAGAGGGTCCTGACACAAGATAGAACCAAGCAGAGGCTGGTAGGAGCACCACCAGACTTGTATCAAGCCAGCCCATAAGCTACACTAGCTAAGGACGTCAAGTGTAAATTCTAACAAGATGCACTCTGGCAGAATGGAACACTGCTGTGGCCCAGCCAGTGGACTGGGTAAGGAAGCTATGCAGATCTGAGTGCCTGTCTTCCCCAATTCCGTGAGGTCACATATACTCCATATATCTTTTTTTTTTTTTTTTTTTTTTTTTATTTTCAATGCAATTTTATTGAGAGACACTCACATACTATATAATCCATCACAAATATATAATCAATGGCTCACAGTATCATCGTATAGTTGTGCATTCATCGCCACAATTTTCAAACATTTTCATTTCTCCAAAATAAAGAAAAAATAGGTATTAAAAAATAAAAAGAACACCCAAACCATCCCATGCCCCTTAACCCCCCTATTATTTAAATATTTTTGTCATTATTTTATTACTCATCTGCCCATACACTGGTTACAGGGAGTGTCAGTCACCAGGTTTTCATTATCACATGGTCACACAATAAAAGCTATATAGTTATACAATTATCATCAACAATCAAGTCTTCTGGATTACCATTCAATAGATTCAGGTATATCCTTCTAGCTATTCTAATACACTAGAAACTAAAAAGGGATATCTATATAATGCATAAGAATAACCTCCAGATTGACCTCTCGACTCTATTTGAGATCTCTCAGCCACTGAAGCTTTATTTTGTCTCATTTCTTTTCCCCCTTTTGGTCAAGACAGCATCCTCAAGCCCATAATACCAAGGCAAACTGGCAAAGCAATTTGAAGGCACAGGGAATCACAACAAAAACTGCTCCAGGTAAGGCGTGGTTGAAAACTGCACCCTCTTATTTGTGGCTTTAGGTGTTTGTGTTCTTCCAGGGAAACAATAGGCTCATTAGAGCACAAGTGAAGAAGTTACTTAATAAGTTCGTAAGTCACCCAGTTCTTAGGAGACACAGCCAGGCCCTGCTGCAGATGAGTGAGAATCACTGATGAAGCTTCAAATGGATACACGCACTGAAGCGTGAGCTATCAATACTGACCTTGTTTGCTGCTTCAAGCAGGCAAGTGGAGTTCTTTTGAACCTCTGAGTAGTATAGTAGCAAGCCAGGCATTTAAACTGATTTCAAAAGACTGTGTTTAACTTCACCAAATTGCTCTATTAAATTGTTTCTGGGTTACCAAAGATTAACCTTGTATTAGAATAGTGGTTTTAAAGTTTAGTTTTCATCTTCTAACTTTTTAAAATCCAATTTTGGCAGAAGCAGCTAAGCCTGACTCTTCCAAATTTATATTTCTAGAATGAAAACATAGTTGAAGGCTTGAGGGGGGCTCCAGATGGAACAAACCCAAAGCACCCTAGTAATGATAGCCAACATTAATATCTTATGATATGCACTTTAACATACATCATTTTATTTAATCCTCACCATTATTTGGGGAGTATGGAAATTAAGGCTTAAAGAGGTAAAGTGAATTGCCCAAGATCTCACAGGTAATTAAGAATTAAGAACAAACAGGTTCTTAGCCATTACCCTGCATTGGCGCCAATATGATTCCACAAATACACAACAAGCCCATGACTTTTTCTTAACTAAGAATATATGACAAGAAATGAAAGTTGAACCATAAATATTGTTTCTCTTGTTGTCTATCATGTAGACTGCATTGCATTTGTCCAGGGGCTCAGCTTTATCTAAACACCCAAATCCAAAGTCCTATCTATTCCACCTCTTAATTATCTCTCAAATCCCATTTCCCCTCGGTCACGACTGTAATTTGGCATCATCCTCTCCCTCCAATCCAGTTTCCACTCCGTAGCCAGAGTTAAAGTTCTAAAACACAAAGTCAGTCATGTTCCTCCACTTCTTACCACCACCAACAGCCTCATGTCGTCCACTGTGCGTCCAGCACAAGCTCCTTAACAGGGCACCCAAAGGCCACCAGGAGCCCGCCCTTCAGCTGGTTTGAAAGATTCATTTATTCTTCTTCATCCTTACGTGTACACTTCAAGTGATCACATGACTCTTTATTTCTCAAACTCAGGTTGAAAAAGCTTACGTAACTTATTTACCACCATTATCCAGAAGCCCTGCTCACAGGTGGTTTACGTGTACACTTCAAGTGATCACATGACTCTTTATTTCTCAAACTCAGGTTGAAAAAGCTTACGTAACTTATTTACCACCATTATCCAGAAGCCCTGCTCACAGGTGGGTAGAATTTGGTGAGTTTTCTGGTGGAAGCAGAAATCATCGATTGGGGAGTGGAAGAAGACTTTTTTATTATTTATTGCACATCTCCATCATTTTTCAATGAAATGTCAAAGCCTAAAGTCAGTAAATGCCCTGCCTAAGATCATGTAGCTGGTCAGTGGGTATCTTAGCCTATTTAAGCAAAGCCTCTCCCAGACCAAGAACTTCTGTTCTTTGATTTCTGAATTTAGTGAGCAGCAATATCCATATGCCCTTTATTTTAAGCCTCAGAATTCCCAAGTTAATTGCATTCCAAGCTAGTACCTTGAAAGGATAAAGTCATTGCCACATTTAGAAGGCTTACACAAATAAAACAAACAAACAAACAAAAACATACGGATTTCTCAACCCTGCCATTTTCTGGAATTATTCATTCATTCTCGAATTCACTAAATATTGCTGATACTGCCACATACCAAATATTCCACATACCAAGCACTGTGGAGACAAAGATGAGAAAATTTTTTTTCCTTCAGGAACTCACTATCTAGTATGGGCAAATATATGCATATTTTTTTAAATTCAATATAAGAGCTTTAATCAAGGATGTGCAATGTTCTATGGGAGCACAAGGAAATAAACAGCTTGAAAAAAGTTTGGCAGGACAGGACATGTCTGTGCTAAGCCTACACAAGAGTAGGTCCTGGCTTAGGAGAGACAGTGGAGGAGTGAACTTCAGCAGACCATTGGTCACTGCTTCCAGCAGGCCAGCTTTTCCTTTTTCTCCAAAGGGACATAAGACTTCAAAAAAATAATAATGTCTAACACTAGTATGGTACTTACAATGTGCAAGGCACTCTTCCAGATGCTTTACACATAAAAACTCATATAGTCAACAACAACCCCATTTTACAGGTGAGGAGGCAGAGGCAAAAAAGAAAAAGTAAGTAACTTGCCTAAGGTCACACAACTAGCAAGTGGTAGAACTGGGATTAAATCCGGGCAGCCTGGCTCTTGAGTCACTGAGCTCAGCCACTGTACAACTCTGCCGCTGTGTTACAGAACATGATGCTGAAACATTACTCAAGTGGTAGAAAGCAGTTAGATTCTTGTCCTAGCCCGTTGGGGGCTCAGTGTTTGTACACTCAGATCACTGAAGGGGTTAACCCCTTTCAGGAGTAAACCAGCCAGAACAGTCTTCTTGGGTGTAGACTAGAGGTAAGCAAACTTTTCCTATACAGGGCCAGATAGTAAGTATGTTAGGCTTTGCAGGCCATACAGTTTCCCTCACAACTGCTCATTAATGCCAGTGGTGCCCAAAGGCAGCCTCAGACACTATATAAACAGATGGGCATGATTGTGCTCTAATAAAATTTCAGAGATCGGAAATTGAATTTCATATAATTTTCATGTGCCACAAAATATTGCTCTTCTGAGTTTTTTCCAAATTTTAAAAATGTAAAGACCATTCTTAAATCACAGGCCATGCAGGCTAGATTTGGCTGGCCTAGGACTTCTCTTTTTCCAGGAAACTCTCCAGTAGCCAACCCCATGCTGTGCACCCAATGGTACTCAATAAATGATAACTGACACTCCAGAGTGCCTCATACGTATGTGGTAGAGGGGACCCCATGACCTGGAAAGAGTACCTGACTGGGGATTAGAAGACCAACCTGGAGTCTCAGATCATCACTAACAGTCACCTTGACACAGCCATTAATCTCCCAACATGGCATTGATTTTATGCTCATTTATTATTGCCAAATGGCAGGCTGTAGTATCTTAGAATAGCTACATTTACTTATATTGTGCTTATAACAAGGCCAGCACTTTGCATATATTAATTTACTTAATCCTTACAACCACCCTACAAGATGGGTACTAATAATGTCCCCATTTTACAGATGAGGAAGATGAGGATCAGATAGACTAAGTAACTTGCCCAAGGTCTCACAGCTGATAAGCAGCAGGACCAGAACTTAAACCCATTCTGGCTTCAGAATCTGGCTCTTAACCCCTATGCTGAAATGTCTTCACTTAAACAAATAAGGAAGGTCACTTACCCCAATAAAATAATGCACGCTCACGAGCCCTTTCAAATCCTTGGAACAGGGGTGGTGGAGAAGGATGTCAGCAATGAATTTCTGAGAAGCATAAGCTAAAAAATAACGTACGCAAATGATCCTATTATTCCTACCTAGCATTTATTGAGTACTTATTATGGATCAGGTCAGGTATTTTACTCTATGCTGTACCTCATTTAATTCTAACAACAATCTCATGAGGTAGGTGCTACTGTGACCCCCTGAAATTTCACAGATAAGGAAATTGAGATCTAGAGAGGTTAAATAGCTTGTACAGGATCACAGGATGGGAAGCAGCAGAGCTATTTGAACACAAGCCACCTGATCCCAAAGCCCAAACAGTGATGTCACACAGCCTTTAGGGCCAATGGCACACTTTCAGCCAGACCTGCATGTCCGCTATCAGTAGTCCAGTCAGCTATATTATGGTTAAATACGGGTTCAACAGCTGGCCTAAGAACCTAACCACCATTTAAAACTCAGCTTCCATGGGAAAATGCATTGTGTATTTGAAACAACTAACTTACAAGCAGATCTTGGAAAATAGCCAGGTGGCGAATTGGGGGCTGCATGTGTGTTGGGCACAGTTGGAATGAGGTTTGTGCATCTTGGTTTGTTTGCTTAGTGTGTCTGTCTTTTCCTGTATGTGAGTGTTAGAGGCTTTCTAGCCTTTGAGAAAGAGTTTGTCCTTCCCTCTTAGCTCCCTGAAGTGCCTCCCACATTGCTTGGCCCCCAGTAGATAACCAGTGCGCTGATGGGGACTCGCAGTCACTACAGGAGGGGGCTGAACGATGACAGCTCTCATCAGCCACACCAAATTTTGCCTCCAAACATACTGGAAGATGCAGAATAATCTATGCTTGTGTCTACAGGTTCACACTATACCATTATTGAGTTAAATTAAATTGAAAGGTTATAGATCAAGGTCAATGTGAGTGCTGGAAAGCATACAGGGATGGAGGAGTGCTCTCATAATTTTGGAAATGGCAGCTCCTTGACAAGAACCTCTGCATGAACCGTGTGGACGCTGGGTGGATTGCCGGATACTGACACTTCTTATTAAGCTTGTTTGTTCATTTGCTTTTAAGACATGTGCTGTATCTATTAGTGATGCTTATGAAGGAGTCTCCCTAACATTGGATTAGCAACACCTTTCCCTGGGGACTTTTCTGTGTCTATATCTGTGCAGAGGAATGAGAATGAGCTCAAGGTAGAAATCTGGGACTGGCTTGCCTTGTGACCTTGCATGAGTCACTTTAGCACCAGGCTTCTATTTCCACCTCTTTCTAACTCTATAAGATAAATCAATGTCTGGAAAGTGCTTTGAGCTTTTCAATATGAAGGCAAGCATTCCTTACCATCATTAATTAACATTTATTAATAGAAAGAGTAGTACAGAAAACCTAAAGATGATCCAAAATAGTAATGAACAAATCTGTCATGTTATATTAACAACTGTCGTGGAGCAGGCAGTGGAAATGAACAGCTTCTCTCCCTAATACTGCAGAGTTTATCTTCCTACAAACAGATTCATGTGAAATTCAATACAAAAAAAAAAAAACTTGCATGCCAAGTTTCATTCACTTGGAAATTTCTTAGCAAGTAATGTAGTTTTCTGAAAAGGGGAATGGAGGGAATTGTCACCTCTTTCTTCCTAATTTAATGACTACTGAGAGTACATGATCCTATAACGGAGAAGGGAGCACCCAGTGACCCCCATTCCAACCAGGTTTAAATATGAGGACACATTAATTTCTTTAAGTGCATTACCTCTTTCCGCCTTCATTGGGCTAGTTGGGCTGGCATGATTTGACAGCAGCCCTTGGACTTGTGTGAGAGGTTTTGCTGGTCCTTTCTGTGCACCTGTGTCTGTCCATCCAGGTAGGAGTCCTGACTGTTGGACTCCCATAGCAAATGAACTGTCAGATCATTACTACGGTTGATGCTGCATAATCTGTCCTGAAATTAGAATCAATCTGGCCAGCCCAGGCACTCACTTGCCACAGAGACTAATTCACTCTTTGAATATGCATTCATGGAGATGCACCTCGATTTGGAATCCAGGGGGAGTACGCGTTAAGAGCAGATTTTCTGAATTAGCATGTCGAGAGGGAAGGGTCCTTCATTTAGACGGTTGCAGATGCTGCTCCCTCTTGTTCATTACAATTGCATTTCATCAGCTTTATGATGTCCACATGTCAATTGAGTGTGAGGATTTTGCACACAAAAGAGCCTCAGGGAAAACAACTCCACTAGCTAATCAGCTGATTATCATACCTCAAATGGGCTGCAGTACTTGCTGCTCCCGACCTGTACAGGCGAGAGCAGAATTGAAGATTAAGACTGCAAAGAGAAAGGACTCTTCAACCAGTTTAGGGAAATTAAAGAGGAATTTGTCAGTGAGAAGAAGAAAGAGCTACAGTAGCTGAAGCAAAAGTCTTTGAAATAGATGGGCATTGGAAATAAAGTGACTAATGTTTTTCTTTACACAGGGATTGGTGGGGAGAGGGTGAAAGGTTAATTAGCTATATTATCTGCCCATTTATGCCCAGCTGTGTAAAGCTCTGTGAGCCCCGTCTTGGATTTTAGAAACTAGATTCAAGAACCCAGCTCAGTGTGTCAAGAAGAGTATCAGAGTAATTGAATTCGTTTCCGGACAAGTCCACGATTTACAAATGCCCCTCTGTTTTCTCCTTCCAGCTTCCCTCAGATTGTTGGGGAGTTAATTGATTAATAACAGGGAAATAATGATGCTAAGAGAAGGAAAAACACACCCACACAACTCCATAAAGAGTCCTAGTTTGGGGAACTACTTATGAAAGTCATTAACTGGGATTTTATCATTAGAGGTGTATTTTTATATCCCTTGCAGAGAAGAAATTAATGGGTGGTCTTTTTTTCCCCTTTTGTCTGAAATTTACCAAAGTTTTCTCCTAGCTCCCTAGGGTCTTCCTCAAGTCTATCTAAAATGCAGTTAGAGCAGAGGCTGTCTTTTGCTTCACGGCGCGTCTGCCTTATGCTTTCATCAGAGGAGTCTAACTCACACAGATGCACTATTTAACAATGCCATCCCCTGCTTTCATCAGAAGGGGGAAGGTTGCAGAGCCGAGCCCTGCAGAATAAGGGGGGCAGGTCCCCTGTGATCGGCGAAAGCTGAACATCGGTGCCAGTTTCCATCTGTCATGATAGCCTATCTCCCAACCTTCAATCTGTCAAAAGCTCGCTGCCTGGCTGAAGGCTCCAGGAGATTTGGTGCACTAAACACATTTGACAACAGCATTATCACTGCAAGGAGCCAGCAAAATGCCATCAATGTGTTAATTGTAACTGGCTATGTAAAATGTCACTTCCCATATCATTTAACACCAGCTTCGCCTCTTTTGCAGTTCCTAATTTTCTACACTTTATAAACATATGGATTGCTCTTGTAACAACAATGTAATCTTCTTAGCAGAGGTTTAATTTTGCTTGCACACACTGCACACCAAGCTTCTACCAGGCAAATAGCAACATGGAGGGGGGCTTGGGAGGAGCAGTGAGGAGGAGAAAATAAGGAAGGCTTGAGAGAGGAGCTGTGGGGGAAGATGGGAAAGGCCAGCAGAAATCAAAGTGCTTCTCAGCTTCTCACGAAGGCCACTGTGATATTTTTTAGATGTATGGAACCTGTGGTGCTGTTTTTCAGGCTGTGTTCTTGCTAATGAGTAAATAATACTGTTTCTCTTGCAGAGGATGAAAACAGTATATCCAGAACTTGTGCAGGCAGTGAGTTTTCTTCCATCATAATATGGACAGTTTTGTAATGACAAACATGAGAGCAGCACATAAATAAATGAAAAATCCCCTTGAAGATCTGAATGGGTTTTTAGCACCCAAGTACCTAATATTCAATTTCTAGTACAACCAGTGCCAGGTGTTAAATTTCTCTAGTTACTGTCACTAATGCAAATTAGATTCTTTTTCTGCTCATAAAAAATCAAATCCACATTAGAAATTAGCTATAAAATGTAATGACTTAAATGCTATAGTGTTTTACAAATCTCCCTGCATTTCTATGGCAGATAATGCTGTGAAACTGAGAGAGGGTAATAAAATATGGCGGCAAGTTGAGTTATTTAAAGGTCTTTTGTGACTGCTTATTCAGAAATGTGATGTATTCTTTTGCTCTTCTCCCTCCCCCATCCCGTCCCCCCTCCACTGAGGGAAATGAACACATTTATGATTCCATTTTTTACGAGCTTAAAAGTAATCAAAATCCATTTTTAAATGATGCTACAAGAGCTGGAAAGATCATTTGCATTGTTGAAAAAAATACCACCCAGAGACGTTTACAATACCTTTGCAACTTTTAATCATTGGTATGGTAACCATCCTGAGGAAAGTTTGGAGTGATTAATTAAGAGGCTTAATTAGCATTTTTAAACTCTTCATTGACCATATCACCAAATTTACCTAGGGGATGGTTTCATCATCTCCACCCTCCTCTGTTCCCCCCATTCCCATGTACAAGAAGATTCAAAAGCAAAAGGGAAATACATCCATGGAGAGAAACGTCCCTTAAAATGAAGCATTAAAAAAATCCTACAATACACAGCAGAGCAAAATTGAACTGGGAAGAACATAAAACTATGCATTTATCAAAATGTAAATCCTAGCAGCATTCCGTTTGCTCAGCTTTAGAATGCATATTTCACTCAACCCCTGCCAAGTACCCAATTTAAATCCTTAAATTAAAATCATAATGAAACTTTAGGGCTCAGATGAATTGAGAATTTCTTCCAAAGCAAACGGAAGTTAACATTTCTAAACCAGGCTTAAAAAAAAAACACAAAAACCCACAGGTTTACAGCACAGGTTCTTCTGAAGAATAAACTCGACGTCAAGCCAAACGGAAGAGAAGAACAATTTTTGAGTAAATACTGTGTGCCTGGAATGGTAGTTTTGCATGAATGTTTTCATTTAATTTTCTAAAGGGGTGCTTAGAGAGCATAGGTAACTCACCTGAGGCCACCCAGCTGGTCTGACCCCTGACCCGTGTTATTTCTGTCACTCCCTGAAGTCTCCCAGAAGTGGTCTGGAGAGGCCTGCAGAGACCATTAACCAAGAGAGGGTGCCTCTTCAGCCTCCACCTCTCTTCTGTCCCATAGTCCCCTGCGCCATGGCACTGGCTGCATCATGTGGTTGCTATGCAGAGGTTCTTCACCTCGCCTGGGAGAGCTCCAGGACAGAATTACCTTGCATTTTCCTCTGACTTCCCAGGGCACAGCACAATGTCTGGTGCTCTAGCATAGCGGCTCTGCAGTAAGTGCCTGACGGTAGAGCAAAAAGAAATACTAACACACAAACACGGCCCCTTTCCATTAGGGAAACCAGTGTATTTTTGAAGACCGAGCCATTTCATCCTGCCTTGGGCCCTAGCTCTATTGTACCCGTTCCAAGTGGCTTTCTTGCTTTTTCTGTAATATCTTCAGGGGTCTTGGTTCTACATCATCTAGTGGTGAGTGGTAGGTTTTGTTGCCTATAATCAGATGCCTCTACCTATTTCCAACAGAAGTCTCTGTTATTTTAGCTGCCTTTTGTTCTAAGATTTTCATCTCTTTGATCTTTGCATTAATCTGTCAAGACTTCCTGCTTCTGACAACTGTGCC
Organism: Choloepus didactylus; assembly: GCF_015220235.1. Taxonomy (NCBI): domain Eukaryota; kingdom Metazoa; phylum Chordata; class Mammalia; order Pilosa; family Megalonychidae; genus Choloepus; species Choloepus didactylus. The sequence continues at coordinate 64,958,851 of NC_051315.1, read as the reverse complement.
CACTTTTCCTTATCCAGTGGCACTTCCTTACAACTTCCTCCCACTTCCTCATTTTATTTTAGTTTTTGTGCTTTATTCCACATGCTTCACCCAAACTGGCTCTTAGAGAAGGGAAATTTATTCATAATAAGGTATCACAGCTGATAAGGTCGACCATGTTTTGCCTTCATTTGTGTTTGAATTTCAAAATCAAGCCCATGGCCAAGGTTTGGGGCTGCTGTTTTGTAAGGGAGCAGGGAGGGCGGCCCTTCCCAGTCTTGACCAGGAAAGCTCTGTGCCTCTCATCTTATTTTTGGTCCCATCAATAGCAAGATATTTTAAATTCATAACATATCTTTCTATCAAAAGGCTCAAAGGGCTACAAAGTCTTAAGCTGTCCATCTTGATGCAATTACTTGTGGAATAGAACTGAAGTATCCCAGTAACTCATTCATGCAGCACATATTAATTGAGTTCCTATTATGTGCCAGGCACCGTGCTCTGTGCACGGGATTCAACCTTGGGAACAAGACGGAAGGGGATTGCCCTCATGGTACTTATATCCCAGTGTGTCTTGTTTTATTTAAGAATTCCTAAGTAGTGGCTGATCACCCTTCTTTTTAGAAATCCAGTGTGCTAGCTCCTGTTATATAGTAATGTATTCAAAATATAACAATTATTTTGGAAGAAACATAAAAGTGAAGATATGTGGTTAAACAGAAAAAGCTTGAATTTTGACAGATCTAAATTCAATTTCTTCTTCATCCCTTACTTACTCTGCAACTCTGGGCAAATTATTTAACCTCTTTATGCTTTGGTTTCATTTCCTGAAAATAGAGAAAATGATATACTTACCTCATAGGGTTTTTGTAAGGATTAAACTATTTAGTATGTGCAAAGTGCTTAGAATATTGTTGGCATATATGCTCTCAATTAATGTTGGCTATTATTACTCTTATTGTTACATGAAAATGTATTTAGTTACATATTAAGGGTTCACTAAAATAATAATCATTATTCCTAATGATGAGAGTGTCATATTTTTTTCTGAGACAACACAGACAGTGGAATCAGGTTTGAAGTCTAACTCTATCACTTACAACCTCTCTTGTTACTGGGTACTCTTAGCCAAGTTACTGAACTTCTCAGACCTGTTTCTTCATCTGTTTAATAAAGATAAATCAGCATCTCTATGGGATGGTTGCAAAGGTTAATTGAGATAAGGTCTAGCAAAGGTTCTGGCAAATAGGAGACATTCAATAAACACCCACCCTCTTCTACCTCAGCTATGCAACAACACTCTACATTTTGTGTGGTTCTTGCTTTTTAAAACTACTGTATCAACATGCAGCACAAAAGCACACTAAAAATTCCAGAGGAGCATTTTAGAAAGTAACAAATGTTTACTTTCAATGCATTTTCCTAAAATTGCTAAGAAAGGCTTAAGGGCCTTAACCAAAGACAAGCTTATATATCTAATGTGTGTGTTTTGTCTACATTAAAATGATACACTCCATAGTCCCCATATTTTCTTGGCTTCATTCTTTAGCCTTTAGAGACTAGAAACTTTGACTGGACTCTTTTTTTTAATATAATAAGGATATTGTGATCTAATGCCAGGACAGTGGATTGCTTTCTATTTGCTCTTTATAAACTTTACCAGTGATTTGGCTCTCACTACCACCTTCTTTCTTCTTCCTCCTCCTTCCTCTTGGTCAGATCTGCTGCCCACACTCTGGCCTTAGTGAGGTCTGGAGAGGGGCTGTTGGGAGAATAGAGTGGAAATCTGTTCCTTCCAGCCATATCCCCTATCTCTGGTAGAGCAGTGCTCCAGGATTGAATGGTTTCTGTTTTATTGAAGCCAATAGTGATAGTGCCTGGAGGGAGAGCGGAGAGAGGGATTGATAATCAGATTTTCCAGACTAGTCTAGTTAGACTAGCTAGTTTATCAGGAAAGTAGTTTATCACTTAGTTTTTGCGGCACAACATCCCCCTCTAAAACCTAGTAGCTTAAAACAACAATCACTATTAGCCACAATTGTGTGGGCCAGGAATAGATGCTGTGCACAACTCGGTAGCTCTTCTGCAGGTCTCACCCGGGTTCACTCAGACACCTGCAGCCCGATGGCAGGTCACCTGGAGCCCGGGTAGTCCAGGATGGCCTCACCCTCGTGTCTGTCTCACAGTGCTGGCTGTCGGCTGATGGAATGACAACCATTTGTCTTCAGCAGGCTAGGCCAGGCTTATGCACATGGTGTTGGTCACAGGGTTTCCCAAAGCAGCAAGAGAGTGTAAGTCCTAATACCTAAGTCTCCACTTGTACCATGTTTGCTATCATCCCGTTGTGCGAGGGGACTATCCACAGGCATGGATAAAGTAAGGAGAAAAATTTGTGGCTACTTTTGTAATCCACCACAATTAGTATTTCCCATTCCTTTCTATTAGTTGTCTGGAGGAAGCAAAGCATTTCTTTGAAAAGGACATTCATTTTGAGACCTCCATTACTCTGACAGTATAAGAAAAAGAGAAAAAGAGAAACTACACAAAAAAGAAAAATTAAGGCATCTCCGACTCAGCAGAGGAACTTGAGAAAAACTTGCAGAAAAACTGACAAATCTACTTGACAGTGGATTATGAAGTAGCTCTCATTTAGACTCTCCAGACAGGATTTGGGATGGCAAGAATACTCTCTAGACATGTATATAAATTTTAATATGACTCATTCAAATACCTCTATTTCTGCAAACATCTATTCAACAAATGCATACCAGACGCTGAAAGGTGTTGAAGGTACAGATGTAGTTCTCTGTTCTCACAGAGCTAACGTCCAGTAGGGAAAATAGATAATAAAAATTCTATGACAGTGCTGCAAAGGAGCAGCCCAGGAAATCCAGGTAGAAGAGTCATAGTCTTCTCTGAACCCTGATGGATGGGCTGAGCCCTCCATATGAAGACGAGGGGCAGGTCAGGCTGGACATAGGGCCAGCATGAGAGAAGGAACCTATAACTGGGCAGTGTGGAAAATGGACAGAGCTTCATCTCTTTAATCACGAGATGACGCAAGACGTGAGAAGGTGTGCTAGCAACTGAAATAAACTATATATGTAAGCACAGTGTTACAATCAAACACATATTACTCAATGTCAAACAGTATCCTACTCTTTATGGTTCTTAGAATGTGTTGAATCTCCGGAATGTGGTAAGTCCAGGGTGCACAACCACCAGCTCTTTCCACCCACATGCCTCCCTTACGCTCACTCAGTACATACTTAGCAAGCCAGAGCTCATGAGGCTATCAGGACTCATAATCTCTAAAATTCTGAATTTTCAGCTTTCCCTGACAAGGCAAGAGATCTGGCAAATCTCGGCTTGCAGACCCACACGGCAGCACTTGGTGGAAGCTGCTGTCTTTATTTGGGCACCCTCCAGTTTGCACGTCCCCAGCAGCCCATTCCGTTTTTGGCTTGGCCCCTGTACGTGTTTGAATTTGCAGTTCCTGGATCTTTCTGTGCCTCAGGTTTTCATTTTTAATGAATAATAAGAATAGTAAATAATAAGAGTCACATCCAGCAAATGCTTTCAGATTTTGAGGGGCAAATTGTGGAGTCAGTATACAGAGCTTCCTTTTTTCTTTCTCTGTGATGTTTTCCCTCCCTTTCTAGAGTTTTGGTCCAACATTGTTAAAAGGGTTAAATTAGAGTTAGTGAATAAAATATGTGCCCCTATTGCATCCAAAGCAATCAATTCTAAGCAAACCATTATAAATATACATTTTTATGTGTTTATCATAAGGTAATACTCTTATTTTATAACCATACATCAGTCTGTACTCTTGACTTTTTTCTGTTCCAGTTTTCTCTTTCAGGGCAATCACTATAACAGCTGAAGACAATTTTAAAGATTATGTTTTTGTTTTAAGTTATACATCACATTTGTAAGGAGAACATAAACATTTCGACTGCATGACGTATTTGTGATATACTTATTTAATTAATTAAAAATCCCATTTAAAAGATGATTTCTATAGACAGTATTACAATAGATAGGAGTCCTTTAAGCTTTCACCACCTACTTTATTTTTAGACCACCCTTCATCTTTTACCTGAAGTACACTTACGGTGGTGGCAGGGGTTTTTATTACCTTTTAAGAGATAACTTTAAGATAAACCTCACATTATATCTAGAATTAGCCATTCTATCAGCTTTTGTCATGTTTTGTCTTAGGACAAATAGCACCCCTGTATGAAAACAAGCCAGTCATTAAGTGGCTTTGAACTCTTCTCTCTCTTAGACACCTTTGAAAGTGGAGAGGAGGAGTCAGGGTATTTTACTAAGCTTGACTAATTAGTGTTTTATGTAATTATGCCAACACTTTGTAAAATATTTTTTAAGTGAATGTCTAATTCCTCCAACTAAAATCCTAATTACTTTGGATGAAATGCAATCAGGAAATTTTGTCTTTGTTTAATTATTCTTTCTGTGTGACTATAAAGACCAAATAATTGCCATTCAGGTAGGATGGATACAGAACTCAAGGTTTATGTTTTGTTTTTCTTTACAGATAATACTATATCACACCCAAATCCTAACGAAAAGAATGTATGTGTATCACCTGAATGTTTTTGAAATACTACATATTCCTGTTTAAAAAACAAAGCAAAACAAAAGCACCCAACAAAACAAAACTAAACCAAGCCCTTGATTAAATGAATTGTTTGCTGCAAGTCATTTTCAAGGAGGAAAATGTGATTGGTACAATAGGATACAGTCTGTGTCTAACAGGTCACCCTCCAGGGTGTGGACCAGCACTGGGTTCTGGGTGTGTTCAGCCCAAACTCTTGCACATTCCTCACCCCTAAACCACCACCCTGGTCCTGGATGAGAGTCAGTGTACAAAACAGTGTCTCTGCGGCGATGAAGAATCATCTGAGAAAGACTGACAACAGTAAACTGAGGTTTTGTAAATGCTTTCAGCAATGGATTGGAACTAGAAGGGCCTTCTTTATCTACAGTTAAAAGTACAACTTAAAGAATCAGAACTTCAGTAACCAAGGGTTTGTGGTCACATTGGCTATAGCCTACAACCTTTCTTGCTTTCTTGGCATGAGGCTGATGCAGACACAGGAGCAGAGAAATGGGGGGATTTCTGCATTTTTTCCTACCAAAAGGGCATGCAGAGCCTGAGCACCACAACCATGATGCAAATGGAAGCATCCCAGCGAGCCAAGCTACGTGCTCAAGACCTCGGATTGGCCACCGTCTCCACGCAAGAGCGGGTGAGAGCACAGGTCTCCCATCTCCGCACCTACTGCCTCCCTCTGCCTTCCGCCGCCCACAGCTCTGAGCCCCTGAGGCATCCTGCCTCAACCTACTCGCTTAGTAAGGATCTGTGAGCAGTTCTTCAGATTGCTCTCTTGTATTGCAGGAACTGTAGCAGATATTCCAGAATAACAGAGAATAGCTTTGTTAGTCTGGTAATTAAGACAGGAGTGACATTCAAACACAGCCTGGACAGGACGCGGCAAATTACCGTATTCTTTTTGTGTGAAAAGCTGTTCCCAGTCTGCTTCGTCTGCCCTCCTGGGATCTCATCATCTCCACTAAAAGTCAAAATGGAATTTTGTACCCTCTATTCCCTTATCTTTTTCCCCCTAATACATATCTGCTTTGTGGGAGCTATGTTTGTCAAAATGTGCTAATTTATGGCATGATGGGGAAAAAAATGAAACCTCAGCTTTCAAGCCTTGTTCCTTCAGGCAGTTTTACTGAGGGTCCACTCCTCTCTCCCTCCCTTCTCTCTCTTTCTGAGGAGGTTATTTGCTGAACAGGGCATGTTCTTTCCCACCCCGCCCCTGCAACACATGAGGCAGGCAAATGGCCACACGTCACCCCTTTTTCAAGTGTTATACATACAATCCTCTTGCAGCTAATAGCTCCTTCTATTGTCCATAATTTATCACTGTCAAGATTCTTTACATTTTATTTCCTCCTTATGTGTTTCATGAGAAAACTGTGCTTCTTCTATTGTGGCCCTGGATTTCATTAGCATAAACTGCATGATATCAAATAAACATATATTCTGTATCACACTGGAGCCCACAATCTTTGCAAAGAACAGGATGTTACTTTTATTGGTATGTTTTTTTCTCATTTCCTTACAGTCTTTTTCTTTTCCACTAAACCATTATGAAGTGAGTACCAAAGGTATCTTGGGTAATTAGCCATTACAGTACTGTCACAGAGGGTTCCACAGTCAATACAAAGATAATTTGGGCAATGGTGAATGACAGTGCTGTCCAGACTTTTGGGATAATCAAGGACACATCCAGCTGTACCAGACATCTGTCAGACCCATGAATCATTTCAACTGGCTCGACAATAACCAGGCAGCCCCAGTGAAGGTAAACACCGCTGCAGGCAGCACGCTATCGCAGACAGCAACACTTGCTCCTCCACTAAACTTGCTTCTGCTGCAAGATCACATGCGGAACAGGGACATTTGTGATATTTCCATGTTGGTTACAAAAATAATAAAGAAAATGTGAATCAAATGACTAGAGGAAATAGTATGCAATATTATGACAACACTTGTTTTATTCTTAGCTAAAAATAAAATGTATGTCCAAGAAATGGTTTGGGATGTGTTGGTCATGACTGGTTTTATGCAACTAACTCTATTTCTGAATCATTTCAGACTTTATGAGCCCAAGTTCTGTGCTGCTGAGGATTAGTTTTTTGTGTGTTTGTTTGTTTTTGGAAATTTTACTGGTTAGCATTGTTTTCAAGGTTTTTACTTTCAAGGTTGCTCAGCAAGGGTGTCTGGTTGTTTGTGGAGCACAGTGGAATGGTCTCCTCTTAGGACCATCTTGGCTACGAGATCTTGGAATGGTACTGAAAACTCACTAAAATGGGAAGGACTGTGACCCAACATTCCAAACTGAATTAGATGAAATGTTATTGCTTATAGTTTAGGGGAAAAAATGACTGCCCCTATGATTACAAACTACAATTGACTACCTGATCATGAATTTTCTTCAATGGGGCATAAATATGATCTAATCCTGATTAAGTTTGATGTGATATTGTCTAGCTTTCCTAGTCTACCCCAAACCACCAAGACCTTCCCAGCTGAGCCTAGGTATAAGAAACTTGTCTATTTGTCCCAATTGCCCCTAAGCAGTCCTTGAGGCACAAGAAACTACAGTTGCACAAATCACTTTTTATGAGTCACTTAATAGACTATGCAATCACAATTCCTTATGAATCCTTTAATGTCAGACAAATGAGTACAGAGTGATCTGGGACAAGTGAGTGCAGAATGAGCTGAAATGGAGCAGCTTATTTGGGGTCTGCAGTAGGGCAAAGAAAACCAGGCCCCATGCAATGCTGTGAAGGTGCGATCCAAAGTAACCAGGAATGTGTCATGGAAAGCAGGTTCAAATGTACATTTTGTCTTCAATCTTGTTAATTCTACTAACATCGATGAGCACTTTTTAAAAATAGCTTTTTTGAGGTGTAATTGAGATATGGTAAGCTGCAAGTATTTAAAGTATACAAGGTGATATTTTGAAATACCCCTGTGAAACCATCACCACAATCAAGATAGTGAACATATCCAGCACCCCCAAATTTTCTTATGCCCATTTAAAATCTTCCCCTTCCGCATCTCCCTGATCCCTCTCCCAGGTAGCCACTGAAATGCTTTCTGTCACTATGGACTAATTTGCACTTTCTAGATTTTTATAGAAATGGTCTCATTCAGTGTGTATTCTTCTTTTGTCTGGCTTTTTCATTCAGCATGATTTTAAGGTTCATCCATGTTGTTGCATGCATCAGTAATCCATTCCTTTCCATTATTAACTAGTACTCCATTGAATATATGAGCCAGTTTATCCATTCACCTGTTGATGGACATTTGGCTTGTTTCCAGTTTTTTGGCTATTACAAATAAAACAGCTACGGATATTCACATACAAGTCTTTGTAGGTACATGTTTTCTTTCTATTGGGTAAATACCTAGGAATACAATAAAATGGATTACGCTGCCGAACTGTTTTCCAAGTTGGTGTTACCTTTTCACATTCCCATCAGCAGAGTATGAGAGTTCCTGCTCCTCCACATCCTGACCAACACTTGATATGATCAGTTGTTTTAATTTTAGCCATTTCAATAACTGTGTAATGGAACATCACTGTGGCTTTACTTTGCATTTCCCTAATGACTAATGAGATTGAGAATCTGTCACATGCTTATTTGCTACCTATATCTTCTTTGATGAAGTTTCTGTTCAAATATTTTGCCTATTTCATTATTTATAGTATGCGTCTTTAATTTATCACTATCTTCAAATTATATTATACTTCTTCATGTATGGTATAAGAACCTTACAATATTCATCTATTTCTATCAACATTTTGTAATTTTTTGTAGAGTTCTTGCACATCTTTTGTTAGACTTACCATGTATATTTGATGTACTTGATACTGTTTTAAATTGTATAATTTTAAATATCTTTTTTTCTAACATTTATTGCTAATATATAGAAACATACTTCCATTTCTTCCCTCCCAGTCTTTATGTGATTGTTGCTATATGTTTTGCTTATACATATGTTACAAATTCCACAATATATTAATTAAAAAAGCAATTATATCTATAAACAATTATATATTTTAAAGATATTTAAATAATAAGAAAGTATCTTATATAATAATCCATATGTAGAGTAAGTTGCTACATGGTGCATCATGGGAACACAGGCTCAGGGCACAACAGAAACTTTCAGCAAATAACCACAGTTCTGGTTTGCTAATGCTGCTGGAATGCAAAACACCAGAAATGGATTGGCTTTTATAAAATCGGGTTTATTTGGTTACACAGTTACAGTCTTAAGGCCATAAAGTGTCCAAGGTAACACATCAACAATTGGGTACCATCACTGGAGGATGGTCAATGGTGTCCAGAAAACCTCTGTTAGCTGGGAAGGCATGTGGCTGGCATCTGCTCCAAGTTCTGGTTTCAAAATGGCTTTCTCCCAGGACCTTCCTCTCTAGGCTGCAGTTCCTCTTCAAAATGTCACTCTCAGTTGCTCTTGGGGCATTTGTCCTCTCTTAGCTTGTCTGGAGCAAGAGTCTGCTTTCAACAGCTGTCTTCAAACTGTCTCTCATCTGTAGCTCCTGTGCTTTCTTCAAAGTGTCCCTCTTGGCTATAGCAAGCTTGCTCCTTCTGTCTAAGCTTATATAGTGCTCTAGTAAACTAATCAAGGCCCATGCTGAATGGGTGGGGCCACACCTCCATAGAAACTATCCAATCAGAGTTATCACCCATGGTTGGGTGGGGCACATTTCCATGGAAACAACCTAATCCAAACATTCCAACTTAATCCCCACTAATATGTCTGCCCCCACAAGATTGCATCAAAGAACATGGCTTTTTCTGGGGGACATAATATATACAAACTGGTACAACCACTTTATTATTTACACAGCGCAAAGAGTCCAAAAGAGCAGAAGAGATGCTATCATGGCTGCTCTCCCGATGTGGCCAAAACTGCTTGGGTCAGGGTCAGTAGATGGCAGCTCTTCACACCCCACTTTGTTTCAGAAAAGAGAAACAAATCTGTGCTGTTCATGGTGTCTATCCATCCGGGGGAGGGAGCCCTGCCACTGAGAATTACTGCTTGATTAGCATCTGGAGCTGCTTGTTCCCGTTTTCCGGATTTAAGGTCTGGTCAGGCCTTTTCATTAGACTTAACATCTCCCCCAGGTTGTGGAATGGAAAGAGCCTGAAACATTGTCACACAACAGAAGAGGAGGCAGGACATGGGTAGGTGAGGGCTGGGTGGTAGCCCCTGAGCATGTGTTCACAACTCCCCCAGCACCATGCAGCGACCGCTTCTGGCACTCTTTATTCCTTTGTATGGATCCATATTTCCTTCAGGTATCCATTTCTTTCAGCCTGAAGGACTTCTTTTACCATTTCTAACAGGGCCTTCTGGTCATGAAGTCTTTCAATTTTTCCACATCTGAAAATGTCGTTTTTTTGTCCTTATTTTTGAAAGATTTTCTTCACCAAGGAGAGTACTAGGTTAATGGTTTTCCTCTTCAGTACTTTAAACATATTGCTCCACTGTCTTTTGCTAGCATTGTTTCTGACAAAAAGAAACCTTACCATTCCCCTGTCGATAATGTTTCCTATTTCTCTGGCTGCTTTTAAGATTTTTCTCATCACTGATTTTGAGCAATTTTATTATAGTGTGCCTTGGTGTCCTTTTCTTCATGTTTGTTGTACTTGTGATTTGTTGTGATTCTGAGATATGTGAATTTAGCATTTTCATCCAATTTGGAAAATTTTCAACCATTTTTTCTTCAAATACTTTTCTTTCTTCCCCTCTTCCTCCTCTCCTTTGAAGACTAATTTTATATTTATTAGGCTGCTTCAAGTAGCCCCACAGCTCACTGATTGATACTCTTTTCAGTTTTTTTACTCTCTTAACACTATATGTTTCATTTGGGATAGTTTCTATTATTGATATACCTTCAAGTTCATTCATCTTTTCTTCAGCAATGTCTAATTTAATCTCCTCCAGTGTATTTTTCATCTCACAACTCGTAAGTTTTAACTCTAAAAGTTCAGTTTGTGTCTTTTTATATCTTCCTGTCTCTACCTAACCTTTTGAACATTTGGAATACAATTCTAATAAATAACTGTTTTAATGTCCTTGTCTGCTAATTCTAACATCTGTGTCTGTTCTGGGTCAGTTTCAATTGGCTGTTATTATCATTAAGGGGTATACTGCCCAGCTTCTATGCATGCCTGGTGATATTTGATTAGACACCAGATTTTGTAAATTTTACATTGAATTTTGTTTTAGGATACATTTATGTTGTATGGAAATAAGTTGATCCTTTCAGGTCTAGCTTTTTAAGTTATATATTTTTGTAATTTTTAGATGGTTCCAAACCAGCACTCAGTCTAGAACTAATTATTCCCCTCAACTGAGGCAAGACTTTTCTGAGTATTCTATCCAACACCCTATGAGTTGTGAATTTTTCCTTTTCTTGGCCCTCTGTGAGCACACACACTGTTCCCTTTAATACTTTTGGATGCATTTTCCCCCAGATACACATGTACTGATGAGTACTCTGCTGATTACTCCAGGGGTCCCTCTGTGGCTCCCCAAGTTTCTCACTCTGTGCAGCTCTCTCCTCTTCAGTATTCTGTCCTGTGAACTTGACTCTTGGTCTCCCTGGGCTCTCTGCTCCATCTCCACTCAGGATATCCACTGAACTCTGCTTGAGTTCTCCCTGCCTGCACCACAGCCTGGAATCTCCTGGGGAGAGGGAGAAACCGGAGAGTAAACTGGAGAAATTGTAGGGCTTATCTCATTTGTTTCCCTTCTCTTGGGGATTGCTATTCTTCATTGCCTGATTCCCAGTATCTTGAAAACCATTTTTTATATGTTTTTCCCTTTTGTTGTTGTTGTTGTTTCAGACAGGAAGGCAAATATAATCCCTGTTATTCCATATTTGGTGCTGAGGATTTTCCATATTTCGTTAATTCATCCTTTCGTCCATTCAACAGATAATCATGAACTATCCCTGTGCTGTAAGGGACTGAGAAGAGTCAAATGAAAAGGTATGCTCCACAAGGGCAGAGCCAATCTTTTCTGCTCATTGGTGTAGCCCCAGAGAATGAAGAAAGTGCTCATATATCCCAGATCTCTGGAGCAGTGGGAAGATGGACAACTCTAATACAGTATGTAGGTTCTATATGCACAAAGTACACAGACACACAGAAGAAGGAATGCTTAATCCACAGGGAGAATAGAAAAAGCCTCAGGTAGGATGTAACACTGGCAACCACTCTTGTTGGAGGAATAAGAGTGCCAGGGAGAAAAGGTGAGGAGGACATTCCAGGCAGATGGACTAGCACAAACAAATTCATGGAGACACAAAGAAGCATGATATGTACAGGAAACTAAAACTTACTTGGAATAATCATTGTGTGTATGGCAGCAGGTGGAAGCTGGAGAAAATGCAAGTGGTAGGAGATGAAGCTTAACAGTCAGTGATAAATGATCTTGCATATCATGCTAAGGTTTTAACTATTTTATTTTAAAGGAAACACCATCTGCTAGCAAGAAGAATACAATCTTTGGAGAACGACAGATCAGAGAAAAGCTTGAATCACAATGTTAAAGAAGTATAGAGAGTGTGTCAGTTTGGATATATTACTCCCCAAAGCCTTATTCTTAAATGCAATCTTGTGGGAGCAGATGTATTAGTGTTGATTAGTTTGGCATCTTTTGATTGAGTATTTCTGTGGAGATGTGACTCAATCAACTGTGGGCAAAAAGTTTGATTAAATTATTTCCATGAAGATATGGACCCCACCCATTCAGGGTGGGTCTTGATTTAATCACTGGAGTCCTATTAAAGAGCTCACAAACAGAAGGAGCTCAGAGCAGCTGAGAGGGATATTTTGGAGAGAAGCTAAGAGCTGACACTGATGCTGACACTTGGAGATGCTTGGAGAAGTTTGGAGATGCTAGCCCAGAGTTTGCTCCAGAGAAGCTAAGAGAGGAGCCCGACACTTAGATGCACAGAAGCTGAAGAAGCTAAGAGAGACCCAGAGGCATTTTGGAGAAAGCAATTTTGAAACACAACCTGGGAGCAAAGGAAAAGCAGATGCCAGCCACGTGCCTTCCCAGCTGACAGAGGTGTTCCAGACACCATTGGCCATTCTTCAGTTAAGGTATCCTCTTGCTGATGCCTTAGTTTTGACACTTTTATGGCCTCAGAACTGTAAATTTGTAAGTTAATAAATCCCATTTATAAAAAACAATCCATTTCTGGTATTTTGCATAATGGCAGCATTAGCAAACTGGAACAGAGAATTAAAACCCCACAAAGCGAGAGAAGGAAAAACTAATTGCCTGGGAAGCCAGGAAGCAGGGGGTCTAGGATGAGGCAGGTAACATGCCTCAAGTGCTAGATTTAAGGAGGCACTCACTCTGGGGGTTGTGAACGTGCTGACCCTGCCCTTGAAAACACATGAGAGTGAATGTCTCCTTAAATTTTGTACCTTAGGTGCCTCACTTACCTCATCCTAGTCCAAGCCCTGACAGGTAGATTTTTCATCTCATGTAGGGAATCATACAAACCACAGATCCTCAGGGAAAAGAGACAAAGGCTAAAACTTAATAGGCAACATATAGATATGGACAGTATATATAGAAGACACTTATTTGTACAAGAAGCATTTCAGTTCAATCTGTCTCCACCATTTGCAGCGTCAACCATTGGCAGAAGGTAGTCACATGTAACAGTTCTCCACAAAGAAGAGAGCAAACTTGAATTGAATCTCTGTGGAAGTAGATCTTATACCCATGCTTCATAAACAGCCTGCCATTTTACCCAGGCTACCTAACATGAAGCCCTCGGCAAAGCATGAAGAAAAGGCAGCCCCACTGGCTCCCAGGTGCCTCAGATCCTAACCTAGCTCCCAGGAGACAAACCTCTTGGTCAAGTGGGTCTTGATCAAGAAACAGCCTGTGCTCTAAAGTCATGCTTCCCAAAGTAGTGGTCCACAAACCAGCAGTATTGACCGTATCTGGGGGCGTGTTAGAAGTGCAGAATCTCAGGCCTCACAAGCTGACCTGCATTTTAACAGGACCCTCAGGTGATTCATTTTCACATCAAAGTTCGAGAAACACTGCTTGAGATGACTTTCTCAGGGTTGGTTCTGAAGAACCTTGTCTCACAGAAGATATTAAAAATGTCCTTTGGAACTGGTAGCAGTTGAATGGGAACCCCAGATGATAAGTGTTTGCCCTAATCACCAGAACCTGTGAATGTTACCTTATTTGGGGAAAAAGGGGGCCCTGAAAATATAGGTTGAAACGTGGGGCATTGTAGGGGCCTGAGATGACAGGGTCATGAGAAATTATATCCTCTCTTCCTCATTCATTCATTATTTATTCACCTGACATTCATGTATCAAACCCTTTCTCCATGCTGGGCACTGCTCTAGGCCTTGGGGGTAGAGTACTGAACAGAAGGCCCCAGTGCCTGCTCTCAGGGTGCTCAGGAGCCAGGTGTCCAGTTGGGAAGACTCAAGTGATCCGGTGGTTCCTGGTCCTGGGCATGGCCATGGTAGGCTTAAGGGTGGGAAGCTCGGAGTGTTCTTAAAAGGGGCATCTAAATCAGATACTCCTCATGTCTTGGAGAAGACGAGCTATGAGGCCCTGCTAGCACATTCATCCCCCGGAAGTCATCATTCCCTACTCCACCAGGTTTTTGCAGCTGGGACCGAGATTGAGAACACAGTGTCATAAGATGAAGCTCATACATCTCAGGACTTTTATGGCCCAGCCTCTATGCTCAGCCTCCAGTGCTTGCACAGCATGGCCCACTGTTCACAGATTACAGACTTCAGAGTAAACATCCACCCTAGCAGAGCTTCCCAGAGAGAAAAAGGAAGAAACTGGGAGGGTGGGCCTGGGACTGAAGGAGCTAGGCTTCAGGCCATAAGATGGAAAGTTTCAAGCAGGAGACTACCTGGTGAGCAGAGGGCCTGGGTGGAGGAACACTCTAGAGCAGAAGGTAGGAGCAATAAGCCACCCTGTCCATTTAAAGGGGTGAACTTGGGTGGAAATCTCCAGCATTGGTTTTATTATGGTATTCATATGTCCTTGGGAACCTGGCAATGGAGCTGTAGCTATTTGTAGATCAGTTCCACATTTTCACTTCTTCTTTCAAAACCAGCAGCGACTTTTTAAACCTAAAAGTAGCTCCACATTGGAAAGGAAATGTGGTCATGGAGACCATGCTGGTTCTGAAAGCCAAGGTCACAGTGTCTCTGGGGAGCCCTCCCCTCACTAACCGGAGAGGATGGGACCCCAAGATACCTTTGCGGCCTTCCTAAATCCATGTGAAAAAGGTTGTCCCTAAGAGCCCCTCTTTTGGAAAGCCCATGAGTAGCCTCTGAAAAGTCTTCAAGTAGTTGACATGAAGCTTCTCAGTATTCATGAGGTTATAATGGGTACTCCTAAAATAACATGTTCATTTTGTGCATGTTAGATTATTATAATGCATACCAAAAAGTACCTTAAAGGGGTCTTGGGGACCCTTGTGGCAATGGTTAGGGCTAATTAAATAAGGAAGACAAACCATCTGGAAAGGAGTGGTCACTAGGAGTGCAAATTAAAAGCTCCAAATGGGTCAGATGAAGACGAGTTAGCACAGAATAGAGACTAAGAATAGAGACTGTCATGTTGAGCGAAATAAGCCAGACAGAAAAGTACAAATTTTGTATGATCTCACTGATATGAAATAATTAAAACAAGCAAATTCATAGAGTCGGAAACTCGAATATAGGTTAGCAGGGACTGGAGTAGGGTTAGGGAATGGAGAGTTAATGCTTAAATTATAAGAGTCTCTATTTGGGGTGATGAAAAAACTTTGATAATGGGTGGTGGAGATGGTAATACAATACTGTGAATGTAATTAACAGAACTGAATTCTATATTTGAAGATGGTTAAAAAGGGAAATTTTATGTTATACATATGTTACTAGAATAAAAATTCAAAAACAAACAAATAAATGTAGGACTGTTCAACAGCAACAAAAGAATAGAGACCATATGAAAGGAAGAAACCTGGGTTCAAATCCCAACTAGGCCACTCGACTAGCTCTTTAATCTTGGGTCACTTATTTAACCTCTCTAAGTCTCAGTTTCCTTGTCTGATCAATGGGTATGATATTAATCCACCCACCCCCCCCCCATAGGATTCCTGAGAAGATTCAATGAGATCAAGTAGTACTTTACACAGTGCCTTGCTCACAGTAAGCACTCAGCAAACAGTATCTAAAAACACAGCAGCAGCTGAAAGTGAGCACAGAGGATGTGGCTGCATAGGGAAGCCCGTCAGGCTGGAAGAAGGACAGTGGGAGCCAGGCAGCTAGAAACAGCTTGTGGGGTGTGGATTAATGCTTCCCCAACACAGCACCTGGGATCAGGTTTCTCAATCCTGGATGTACATTGGAATCAATTGGGGAGTGTGCCAGTTTGAATGTATTGTGTCCCCCAAACTCCATTATCTTTGATGTAGTCTGTGGGGCAGACATTTTGGTGCTGATTAGATTTGCTTGGAATGTGCCCCACCCAGCTGTGGGTGATGACTCTGATGAGATATTCCCATGGAGGCATGGCCCCACCCATTCAGGGTGGGCCTTGATCAGTGGAGCCGTATAAATGAGCTGACTCAAAGAGAAGGAACTCAGTGCAGCTGTGAGTGACGTTTTGAAGAGGAGCAAGCTTGCTAGAGAGGAACATCCTGGGAGAAAGCCATTTTGAAACCAGAACTTTGGAGCAGAAGCCAGCCATGTGCCTTCCCAGCTAACAGAGGTTTTCCAGATGCCATTGGCCATCCTCCAGTGAAGGTACCCGATTACTGATGTATTACCTTTATGGACTTAAGACTGTAACCGTGTAGCCAAATAAACCCCCTTTTTATAAAAGCCAATCCATCTCTGGTGTTTTGCATTCCGCAGCATTAGCAAACTAGAACAGGGAGATTTTCAGTTTTTTGTTTGTTTGCTTTTGTTTTTCATGACCCATGCTTGGATTTTGCCACCACCACCACCACCCCCAGATTTAATTGGTCTGGTGTGGGGCCAGTGCATTGGTATTTTTTATTATTAAATACTTGGCCTAGTGGAGAATGTGGTTTAGATGATGCAGGGGTAGGTTATCTTGAATTCTGTGCCAGGGCTTGAAAGACTTGGGGAAGAAAGAAAGGCATCTAGGATGACACCTAGGTTCTCGACCTGAATCACTGGCAGTACAGAGTTTCCATTTCCTGAAACAGGAAACAGTGTGGGAAGGTGGAACCTACCTTGTACCTAGTGGTGAGTGCTTAGCGTTGGGGATTCAGAGTGGAATATGAGTTCCCATGAGGTGGCGACAAAACAGTCATGGAAACAGACAGTGACAGTGCAGTGTGATTAGAGTTCTAGTGGCAAAATGTGCCGTGACAGATGCACCAAGATGGAAGAGACTGACTTTGAGTGTGGGGGGCGACTTTGCAGAAAGACCTTGCAGTCAGCAATGTGTGGAATAAACTGACAGGGACAGAAAACTGGAGGTGAGGGGGGAGCACGGGTTGGAGGCCATAGTCAGGCAGATGATGAGACAGAGGCAGGGGGATGGAGAGGACACAGGGAAGGCCAAGTGAACGGTGGTGCTACGTTGGTGCTATGTGAACCGGGGACGTGCAGCTTTGCCTTGGGTGAGCTCAGTTGGTTCAGGAAAGGATTTTCATCCTTACAGGCACTCCCCTCAAGCACCTTTCTCTTCTTCTGGCCCTGGAGCTATTTGTAGAAAATCTGCCTCCTAGAAGTGCACAATCATTCTGTCCTTCACTTCTGCGGCCTTAATAACTGGAGTCCCTGATTCTGACAAGCAGAATGACAAAATGGAATTTGATGGAACTTTCACCTTTTTTTAACTGCTTCAGTCTCCTCCTGTGCCAGTTTAAGTGTATTATGTCCCCCAAAACGCTATTATCTTTGATGCAATCTTGTGTGGGCAGACATATTAGTGTTGATTAGATTGAATTCTTTGAGTGTTTCCATGGAGATGCAACCCACCCATCTGTAGGTAATAACTCTGATTAGATAATTTCCATGGAGGCATGGCTCTGCCCATTCAGCACAGGCCTTGATTAGTTTACTAGAGCACTATATAAGCTCAGACAGAAGGAGCGAGCTTGCTACAGCCAAGAGGGACACTTTGAAGAATGCACAGGAGCTGAGAGAGGAGCTGCAGATGAGAGACAGTTTGATGACAGCTGTTGAAAGCAGACTCTTGCTCCACAGAAGCTAAGAGAGGACAAATGCCCCAAGATCAACTAAGAGTGACATTTTTGACAAACTGCAGCCTAGAGAGGAACATTCTGGGAGAAAGCCATTTTGAAACCAGAACTTGGAGCAGATGCCAGCCACATGCCTTCCCAGCTAACAGAGGTTTTCTGGACACTATTGGCCATTCTCTGGTGAAGGTACCCAATTGTTGATGCATTACCGTGGACACTTTATGGTCTTAAGACTATAACTGTGTAACCAAATAAGCCCCCTTTATACAAACCAATCCATTTCTGGTGCTTTGCATCCTGGCAGCATTAGCAAACCAGAACACCTCCAAACTCTTGGCCTCTCTCTACCAGCAGCATCTGCCACTCAGCTTTCGGAATTCCATCAGCCTGGATAGTGATATAGCAGGTTCTTTTGCTGCCTTCCCTTCCACCCTGTCTAACTTCATGATGGATTGGCTTTCCCACATATATAAAAGTTAAAGGGTATCATTAAATTGGAACGTGCATAATCTTTGGAAAAGTGCCCTTATATTGTGCCAAGATATTAGGACAGCAGTGTGTCTTTGTTATGTTGTTCACATCATGTTGCAGGGCATCAGGCCAAAAGAGTAATTCATTTTTTTAATTTTGCTTTTTAGTTTCCTGAGACTTTCTGTGAGGTCTGCATTTTGCATTGAGTTCCAGCTCCAAAGTTTTCTAAGGACCCAGCAATAACTATGCCCATATTATGGGTAGACAAGAAAGGATTTACCAGCACCCTGAAAATCAGCAAAATTCATTTTCTAATGCTGATTTCTGGCATGCACGCATATGTGTATTTATATCATAACCCTCATATGACAGAAATTTTATATATACATATAATTTTAAGCTTATAAGAAAGTATTAGCTATGTTTCCAAACCCTGCCCCATCTACAGCCCTGAATTATTCTCCTCTCTGGCAAGCTTTGAACCCTCTCCATGGAGTAAATGTTCACATGCAAGCACTTAGCCTATTTTAAATCAAGTCCAAAGATTTAACTATCCACTATTGCCTTTTCATAATCTGCTTTAATTGTTATTGATTTATATGTGTGGAAAGTGCCTAGAGATGATAAAAGCCTCCTGTCTGTTTTGCTGCTGCCCATTTCTGGTTGGTCTCTAACTCCTCCTGGGCCCTTCAGTTGGTCTCCCTTTTGCACTTGCGCAGATGGTTCCACTTCCTGCCCCACAGAGGCCTCTACTCTTGGAACAAATTGAATTATCAATAAAACACGAACTGGTAAATAATAGGCAGTTAAATTAAATCAATTATTCAAAAGCATATTTAATATGTAAAGGCAATTGGAGCTTTATTCAGCAGCAAAGAAAAAAAATACATACTTATATATATATTAGAATCAAACCAAGAAATTTGAGGAGGAATTGATGTCCAGGGCCTGGCCAAGTTGCCATGCAATGCCCCTTCCACACTGAGCTATTGCAAATCCTAATTCTTTCTTGGTGGCTGAGTCTGGGACTCTTAATTTTCAGTAGAGGGTCTGAGAATTCTTATTCATCCTTTGGTCTTCAAGTGACTGGCAACAGCCAAAAAAAAAAAAAAAAAAAAAGCCAGCTGTAGTTTTGCTGTAGGGAGAAGGCTGGTATTTTCATGAAGGATGAGATTAAAATTGGTTTAAAATTATCATCAATATATTTTTCTCATAGCATTATCATTTGTATTCATCCATGTGGCGAAGATAAAGTTGAAAATTCATTTAAACTGCTTGTTAGGGGTGATAAAAGTGATCTAATACAGGTTTTACTCTCTAAAATACTAAGACAGTGACTCAGCTGTCTACATGAAATAGAGAAAAATCAGAATGTGAGCTTTGTAGATCACGATGAAGCTGGAAAAACAAAGGGTAGTAGGACTTAAGAATATGTGACAATAAAATCTCTCTTTTTTTGGTAAATTGTGTAGAAACAATTGCATCTCTGTAAAACTGCTCCAGTTTGCTTAAATACAATTTAAAATGTAAGTTTGAATTGGGATATGTTAGCATGGTAAAATGAAAATACTAAGCAAATTAATGAAAATTAACTTCCTACAGCTTAAGCTTTAAGGTCAACAGATCAGTGTTAGAGTGAATATGCAGGGCTGTGTACCAAGGAAAGCTTCTGTTTAGGAATGGGAGGTCTTGGGGTCAGTGGATGTAGACATATTAGAAACCAAATGTAGCAAAGAACTTACTTCAAGGCAAAGATGATTCATTGGGGTAGGAGAGGGTAAGGGGGAATGAGTAAGAAGTGAATCATTTAGGACCAAATTCAAAGTGCCCCAAACATTAAAACAAATTAATATAACAAGCAAACAATAAAAACAAACGAATAAACCAAAACATGTGCTTTCTCTCTTCTAAGTGAGAAAAAGGTAGATGGAATTCCCTGTGAGAATTTTAGATACAAGCCTACTTTGTATACTTAAAGCTCTGAAATCATTTCTGGCTCTGCTCTAGAGAAGCTTTGATTCTAGAGAAAATTCCATTAATGAACTTCCCATTTAAGTGAAAGAGAAAACTTGGTGTTTTTTTTTTTTTTTGACATTTTCTCTAAATCGTAAGTTTATTTTAGATTTTTACATGCTAACTCATTTTCACTTCTCAATACTTTCAACAAGTGAACATCTGAATTTCTAATTTTTTTCTTAATATTGAATAGTTGCTTCCTTACATAAGGTTGGTTTTGATTTTATTTATGAAAGCCAAAGATTTATGATATGCAATTCAAAGTTATTAAAAAATGCTATATTATGGTGATTCAGCTACAGTGTGATGGCCTGGGGAAACAAAACTAATAGACAAAGAACAAGTAAAAACAAACAAACAAAAAGCCTCGTTAAGTAACCTCATTCCCTATTTCATGATTTGGGTTCTAGGATTTGTCTGCCTTGCTGTTATTTGTTCCTGAAATTGGAAAGATAAACTTTAGGACCAACATAAGGACTCAAATTGGCCTTTTCTTACATTCTTTTTTCTTTTGTAGCGGGTCTATTTAATGAGTATGTAACCACACTTGGAAAGTACATGACAAGATTGACATTACTTTTTATTACTATACCCAGGCAGACATCACAAATTGATCACAATGCTCTTTCCCCAGTGAGTTAGGACACAGCCACATGATTCTCCTCTCTGTAATGTTCCAGGCAGCCACTATTATTGCTTGGAATTAGCATATGAAATTAATCCTCTCTGCTATCTCAGCTTTTGAAAATTTTAAATGTATACAATAAGGTGAGAATCTTGCCAAAGTGATCTTTCTCATAACTGATATATACCAGAAACTAGAAAGAGATAATAAAGGAAATAGCAACGTTCATAATTTAATATCTACTGTGTTGCTATTTACTAAATGGATGTGGTCTTATGTCTGTTTCTATTTATGTGCAACATAATTACACATTATGGAGTGTATATGCTACTTTAATAGAGGTTATTATTTAGGCTTTGCCATAACTATTTTTATTTGTTTCATTAGAGTGCATAAATAGTTTGGGGAGGGTGGCTTTTTTAAGATGAAAAGATGATTTTTAATTATTATGGCTTTCTTTGCTCGGAGCTGATTTTTTATAATTAACACATATTAGAGTCCAATTCAACCATGTATTTTTTGCTCACTGGAGTATATAAAATTTAACTTATCTCAATGAGCCATTTGTGCAATAGCATTTTCACAATGGCCTCTGCACACCCATGATAATGGTGGTATTATGTTAATGTGCTGATCTACACCATAGCAGGTAGTAGATCAACTTTTGCACCACTTAGACAATGTCACATTTGCTTGATATAAATGTCCATAATAAAATTTCATTTTAACAATTCTATGGTCAAATAGGCCTTGCTGATTAGCAGTAAGGGCTGGGATCAGAATGAAAGAGGTAGAGAACTATGTTATTGACTTTATTAAAACTATATGAATTGCAAGTCTGAAACTCTGTTTTTCTTCTAAACTTCTCTTCTTAATTCCACTGCTGCTATTCATAGCAGAGACTGGCTAGCTCTTCACCAGACCCATTTTCTCTTCTTCCTGAACACACAGCTGGACTACATCTCCCCATGTTATTTGCAATTAAGTCTAGCCATGTGGCTAGGCTCCAACACATGGAATGTGAGTGGAAAGAGTGCAACCACTTCCATGCCTGACTCATAAAAACTTCTCAGATGCATTCTCCATGTTCTTTCCCCCTCTGCCAGCTTGATGCAGACAAGCACAATTCATTGGAAGCCAAGACTGAAGATGGTGAAGCCACAAGTTGGAAGCAGCCTGGTTCCCTGAATTGCCACCAGTTAGGAACCCCTATTTGGGACTTACGAGGACAAGAAATAAACATGTATCATGTTTGAGCCATTATACATTATTGGATGTGTTGATTATAGCAGCTGGCATTATAACAAATCCGTAGCTTATTCCAAGCAATCCCTTAGCTCAGTGGTTCACCATCCAGATCTAGGGTGGTAAAAAGAAAATAGATAGAGTTGAGATAACATAAGCTCCTAGGTAACTTTTTCAAAATGCACATTCTGACACCCCCCACCAGCCAGATTCTTATTCAGACCTCTAAAGAGACATGCCAGTGGCTGGTGAGGGGGTGCAGGGGGTGGGATAGGGTGAGTAGAGGTAGAGGATGTTGGGTGGGTATGGAATAATATGTCAAGGACACTGAAGGACACTACACTATGGCAGGGACAGGTTAACTTATTTCTTCAAGGCCACACAGCTGGTAACTGGCCAAGCCAGGATTCAGACATGGATAGGGTAATTCTTGATTCCACATTTATAACCACCATGTTACCCTGACACCTGGCTCCTCCTTGACATAGTTAGAGGATTTATTGTCTCCTGAATTTCTCTAATGTGGTGAACTCTGAATTATCTATAAACACACTTTCAATTTGGAGGGCTATCTACAAAACATCCTAATACTAATTTGCTGTCTTACTTCCAACCAACAATTTTACAACTAATTTCCCCTCAATAAGAGCTAATGTTTTGTCAGGGACAGATTTAGGGGGCAATATCTACTAGGAAAATTATCACTGTATACTCCGAAGTAGTATCCATGATTTATGAGCTATCTGCACTGCTGCTCTTTGAGTTTACCTGGTTAGCTGAGAGCTGACCATACATGAAGGGGAAATAGTTCACCCCAGCACTAGGAGTATGTTCCAGAGGTAAGTCTAGGAATAGCTAATCGGCATGTCTTAGGGAGCCACTGGAGCCCGGGTAAAACCTCCACACCCTTTAATGGAGTCCAGCGAAGCACAGTGGATAACGATGTAAGCTTAAAGCCAGACTACAGAGGTTAAAATCTGGGTTCCATCACTGATGAGTTTTGTCCTTGGGCAAATTATGTAACTTGCTCCAAACCTCAGTTGCCTCATTTATAAAGGGGGGTGGTGATGAGGATGAGTTGTCGGAGGTTTAATGAGATAATATATATAAAACACATATAAATTTTCTAGAAACACTAGTTAAGGAGGTAAAAATTGAAGTCTCATAGGATCAAGTCCAACCTGGATAGTCATTGGAATATATCCAGAGAAAATAACAAAATGAAAGTTGAAGAACAAGTTGGGCAAGGTAACATAATAAGGGAACTTTGGAATTGGCAGAACTGTGTGCAAATCCTATCTCTGAGATTAGCTGTCTGGTCTTCAGTAAATTATACAATCTCCATGAACCCTAGTTTCTTCACATGTAAAATGGAATTCGTATGCAGAGGTTTGCCTTATATGTAAACCCTTTTGTCATAAATGAATATATCATGAATACAAATATGTCCATGTTTTTGTTGCTTATTTGTATGGAACATATTTTTCTATGTCATTGTTAAGCTAAGTTTAGCTTTTAGTAAGTTCAGCAGCTCCACTAGCAGGGAAAGAATTAAAGTGTATTCATGTGGAAATTATTGAAAACTTTTTCTTACTTGACTGTTTCAGAGAATAAAGAGGCAGTAGGACATGCAGACTTTCACTTTTCATCCTCCATCCACATCTAGCCTCCCCAGTATAGTTTTGACTGCCTAACTGACTCCATTTTGGAGGCGTGTATTTATAGCTGTTGCATATTTCCCCATAATTCTGCCAACAAGCACACCATTTTTAGGTAAGAAAAATACATAGTTATAGTCATTCTTCATAATTTTATTCATTTAAAGTAAATATACATAATATTTTGGTTCTTGGTTACTAAATAACATTTCACACTGAAAGAAACCAGAACTCCTTAGAGAAATAACTAGAGTAAAGAAAACACAAGATAAACCAAGGAGTATTTTGGGGGCCAGAAACAAAGGAAGTGCTCATATAATACATATAATACAGATATGTCAGAAAAGACACAGGAACCAGCTTGAAGAGGTTACAAATGGCCAAATCTGGGACAATTTGAGCATCAAAACAAACAATGAATAATAAATAACAGAATCTAGGTGTAGTCTAGTGTTCATATATTTGAATAAATAAATGAATGAAAAAGTAAATGAGGAAGAAGGAAAAACTCAAATTTATAAACATAGAAAGAAATGAGTTAGTAAATCTCCATTTTGCAACCATCATAGCATTAATATATTGAAGCAAGAATTATCAATGGATGATTCAATGGATAAATCAACGGATGCTAAAAGTATTGGGTGAAAGTACAACAAAGAGCCCTGCCACTTGTAACAGTCGCAAAGTATCTCCCCATGAACTAGATATTAATTACAAAGGAGAAAATGGCAGATACCACCTTAACCAAATTATTGACATTTACATCACCAATATTGGGACAAAATGGCATTTTTGTGCCTCTTAATATGAAGCCCTAAGAAGGTTACATCACTTCTGTGGTATTCCTGACAAAATTCATAACCTGAATCTAAACTTGAGGGCACATTGGGTAAACCCAAACTGAGGGACATTCTACAAAATAGCTGGCCTGTGCATTTAAAAAATTCAAGGCTGTGAATGAAAGAAAGGCTGCAGCATTGTTGCAGATTAAAAGAAAACTAAGATTAGAGTTTGGGTTTATTTTAAATGCAAACCAGAATGCAATTCATGATCCTAAGAGAGCAGTGGGTGCAGAGGGTAGGGTAACTATAAAAGACATTTTAGTGCAATTGGCAAAATTTCCATATGTGCTGTAGACTAGATAATAGTATTGTATTAATGTTAAATTTCCTGATATTGATAGTTGTGCAATGGTTATATAAAAAATGTCCTTGTTCTTAGGAAACACATACCGAAGTGTTTAGCGGTGAAGAGATATAGAGCTGCAACTTCCTATCAGATGGTTCAGAAAACGATCAGTATGCATATTTATTGACAGAGAGGAATAATAAAGCAAATGGAGAGTAATATTATTAAAACATTAATATTTGTATGTTCTTTACTTGGGTAAGGGATACATGAATATTTATGCTATCCTTGCCACTTTTCTGTAATTTTAAAATTTTATAAAGATAAAAAGTTACCAAAAATTCATTAATAAATAAATAAATAAAACCTATTGTGCCATTTACAATTTTAAAAAAACATGTTATATAATGTAGCATGTACCAATGGCTAATCGGTCTGAGAATAAAGCTAGACTTTTTACATTCAGCTAAAATAGAATGAATTCTTCTTTATAAATCTTTCCATTCCAGTTTGCATTTTCCTGGTATATAACCTCAGCACAGAGAACCTATGTCAGGATTAAGCATGCCTTTTCTTGGGTTTGGGTCCTAAAGTCAGTGTGCACCTATAGTGCAACTCCATTCCGTTTCTATGGATTGCCTGGTAGATAATAGAGGCACAATGTAGGGTAATTATTATCTCACTTGATTCAATCCTTGTAAGATTCCTATGAGCTAGTTGTTGAGTTTTCATTTCACATGGTATGGAAATTCAAGTTCAGGGCCATGCAATATTTTGCCCCAGCCTTGGCCCCAAAGCCAGGCCGCTAGGAAGTGGTAGGTCGGCTCTCCATCTATAGCCTTCACTCTTGCACTGCACCATATCACCTGTTCTGTTGAACCAGGATGTCCTCACTGAAGTTTGCCCCAAGGATTTTGAAACCCTGATGGGATGATTAGAAGCTGAAAATAGGCTTCATCTCAAAAGGCACAAGGAGTTTACATTTTGAAAGAGGAGACTTGAAAAACACCTCTTTGGAATATACTGTTATTGTCACTGTTGTTTTTAACCAACAGAATGGGTGCTGTGAAATATAAAAGAGATATCATAGTAGGAAATGGAACCCAGTCCAGTGCAGATTTTTGAGCTCCTTAAAGTGTTTTAATCGCTAAACCGGCTGCTAATCCTGTCAAAGGGGTGAGGTGGAGGGGGCAGTGTATTGTAATTTCAATCAAAAGCTTATTTTCATTTGTGTTCTATATTCCCTCTTAGAAACCATGTCAAGATCTTGCCTCAAGTTTGGATATAGTCCATAAATATTCTTCTGGAAAAGAACATAACCACTTCCTGTTTTAATTTTCCCTTTAGTAAACGGCAACTTTAAAGGCATTAAAGGAAACAGTAACTTTAATTTGTAGTGTCTTTTGCTCTGTCAGATTAAATTAAGCCCATGATATCTGAGCACAATTTCCTATATTTAATAATACATAAAGCAAGATAATTAAAAGGTATGTATGCATGCTGGGAGACAAACACTACTGAGTAAAACACTAGCTTTAATCTCTGCCTCTGTTGATGAATGTAGTAAAACCAAACAACTAAAAGCAAATAAACACAAAGGACAGTGTGAGGGACTATAATTTACCCTGGCTCTCTCTCCTAAGCCCCAGACTTGCATTTCCAAATATTTCCCTGACATTTCCTCTTGGAAGTCCTTCAAGTGGCTATCACAGTCAACATATTCTACACATTCAAAACCAAACTCATCACCAACCCCCTAAAACCTGCTGTGCTCTTCATTATAGGAATGAGAACACCATCAGCCCCCAAATCTAGGAGTCATCCTTGACTTCTTCCTCTCTCTCACTCTCTATGCCCTATTATTTTGTCTCCAAGCCCACCACTACCACCTCACTCAAACCATCAAGACCATTGCAATAGCATCCTAACTGCTCTCTGCCTTCAGTTTTTACTCTTACCAATTCATTCTCCAGACTAATTCAGAGTGATCTTTCTAAAACACAAATTTTATCATGCCATTCTGTTTAAAAAATTTAGTAGCTTGCCTTGGGACACACCTGGGATAAAGCTTAAGTTCTTTCATATTATTTATAAGCTCTACCTCTCCAGTATCAGCCTACATTACTCCCACCTCTTGTCTTCTACAGTCTAACATACTGAACTTTATTGGGTACACACCTTGCTGGAACCCTCTCTAAAACTCCCCCTGCTCGCTGTCACTCTTCTTTTAAATCCAAGTTAACCTGAACCTTCAAATCTGTTAGCCCTTCTCAGGTGCTCTTAATGCATGTTGGACTTCCTGCTACCAGAAGACACACATATTGGATGTGCCTGTCTGCTAGAATGCAAATTCTGTGTGTGGGGGTTGGGGGGTATGGTTGTATATATCAAATCCCCAGAATTTGGCACATAGAAAACACTAAATAAAGATTGAAAGGAGGAAGGGAGGAAAGGAGGGAGGGAGAGGGAGAGAGAGAGAGGAAAGAAGAAGGAGGGAAGGATTGAAAGAAGGAAGAGATGCATAGCTGTGGATTTGTCTTAATGAGTCCTTCAGAAATAGTGCCCTATCTGTGTATTTAGGGACAGGAATTCCTTTGGTACTGATGTAACCACACTCAGATGTTGTAGGGCAAGTCCTCTGTGGTGCTTCCACATTTACAAGACAAGAGAGATATTTATACATATCTATCCAAAATCTTGCACTCTATCCCCGTGGGACCAGAGTTTTACATTGATGAGATGCTTGTCCCATACTATAAGTTCTTCAAAGGTAAGATCTGCACTTAATTCATATTTGTATTCCCACAGTACCCAGTATAATATCCTCCACAAGGAAAACATTTAATGCATGTTTGTTGACTGAATTAATGAATGAACAAGAAGCCAGAATTAGGAGACTTACAAATAGATCCTCAAAGGCTTGTGGTCTGGACTTATGGCTGATCAAGATGGTGGTGTAAGATGCTCCAGAGTGTCATCCCCCCACAGAATCTTTGAACAAGTAGCAAAAACTGTCAGAGCCATTTTCTTCAAAACTCCAGAAAACAGTTGAAGAGTTGCAGTAACCAGGTGAGGACTGAATCAAGAAAATGCAGCTTTTAAAATGGTAAAAGGAGCTTGTGCTACTCTCACTGATCCCTCCCCCACCCTCTCCCTGATGTGGTGTGGAGTCAGCCTGCACTTCCATTGTGGGTTCCTGGCCCTGTTCCAGAGGGAAAAGAGTAACCCCTATGTGCATTCTGGGGTACCTGTATGTTGGTGCCAATCTTTCAGGTGGCAGCCTGAAATGTTGAGCCAGGAAATTCATCTCTGGCTCACCACCCAGAAGCCCTATAGACAGAAGCACCTTGAGGACAGCTAAAACAATACAAGAAACAATTAAGTCAAAGTGGCCTGAGGCAAAGCATTCCCAACTTTAAGACATACTAAGGGATACGTGGAAGCGGGGTAAAGTCTATTTCATAGGGAGTAGAGGGGACATTTAGATTTCTGAAAATGGGAGAATTCCTAAGGCCATGAGCAAAGCAGAAGCCCAGGACATGAGGCAGGCTCAGAAAATACAGGAGGACCCTGCACTTCACTTTTGCCTTGGGCTGATCTTCTTGATGGGAGGGCTAAACTCTGAAGGAAAGCACCAGCCAATGCAGAGCAGATTTGCAAAAACTGTGAAAGGTGTTTTTCATATTGGTTTGTTTGCTTTTGTTAGCTCCTGTCACTCAAGAAAATCTCTTCCATATCACTAAACTTACAGAACGGACAGCTCAGGCACTAAATCTCAGAGTAAACACGTTAAAATATTAAAATGTACAGTGGCAACAAAATAATATAAGACAAACAAAGAAACAGGAAATGATGGCCCATCCAAAGGAAGAAGATAAAAATTCAGAAACCATTAATGAAGAAGGTTGCAAAGTGAAGCATCTTTGCAACCTTGTATTAGATGATATCTCCTTAGACCTTACATCCAAAGCATAGGCAACAAAAGAAAAAATAGATAAATTTTCATCAGAATTTAAAACTTTTGGGCATCAAAGGGCTTCAACATGAAATTAAAAACACAACCTACAGAATGGGTGAAAATATTTAGAAACCACGCAATTGATAAGGGTTAATATCCAGGATATATAAAGAAATCCTACATCTCAACAACAAAAAGGCAAACAACCTAATTTTAAAATGGGCAAAGGACTTGAAGAGACAAGATATACAAGTGGCCAAAAAGTACATGAAAAGATGCTTAACATCATTAGACATTAGGGAAATGCTAATC
Source organism: Choloepus didactylus (assembly GCF_015220235.1). Taxonomy (NCBI): domain Eukaryota; kingdom Metazoa; phylum Chordata; class Mammalia; order Pilosa; family Megalonychidae; genus Choloepus; species Choloepus didactylus. Next base: position 64,929,580 of record NC_051315.1, on the reverse strand, counting down.
AAGACCACAATGAGATATAACTTCACACCCACTACAATTGCTACTGTTAAAAAATAGTGATATATTTTTATTATGGAAAATAACAAGTGTTGGAGAGGATGTAGAGAAATAGGAACACTCATTCATTGTTGGTGGGAATGTAAAATGGTGCAGCTGCTGTGGAAAACAGTTTGGTGTTTCCTCAGAAAGTATTTACCATATGACTCAGCAATCTCACTTCTAGGTATATACCCAAAAGAATTGAAAGCAGGGACTTGAACAGATATTTGCACACCGGTGTTCACAGTAGCATTATTCACAATTGCCAAAAGATGGAAGCAGCCTATATGTCCATCAACAGATGAATGGATAAACAAAATGTAGTGTATGTATGTATACACACACACACACACACACACACACACACACACACACACACAATGGAATATTATTCAGCCATAAAAAAAGAACAAAGCTCTGATACATTCGATAACATGGATGAACATTGAAGACATCATGTTGAATGTTGAGTGAAATAAGCCAAACACAGAAGGACAAGAATTGAATGATTTCACTGATATCAAATAATTTGAATAAGCAAATTCATAGAGTCCAAAACTAGAATATGGGTTACCAGGGGCTATAGTGAGGATAGGAAACAGATAGCTAATGCTTAATTGGTACAGCGTTTCTGTTCAGGGTGATGGAAAAAATATGGTAATGGATGGTGATGATGGTGGCACAATATTGTGATTGTAATTAACACCATTGAATTATATATTTGAATGTGGTTACAAGGGGAAATTTTAGGCTATATATATGTTACTAGAAAAAACGTTTTAGAAAACCATAGAACTATACAACACAAACAGTAAACCTTAAGGTCAACTATGGGCCATAGTTAATAGTATAATTATAATAATGTTGTTTCATCAATTGTAACTAAGTTACCATACTAATACAGTGTTATTAGTAGGGTGAACTGTGCAGGTGAGGAGAAGTATAAGGGTACTCTTATTTTCTGCATGATTTCTCTGAAAACCTACAACTTCTCTAATTAAAAAAAATTTCACTTAAATTTTTATTTTTTAAAAAAGGCTTGTGGCTTGGGTTTCCTTAACATATTGGTGCTAATGAATTGGGTTGCTGTTCTGGTTTGCTAATGCTGCCCATTACGCAAAATACCAGAAATGGATTGGCTTTTATAAAGGGGTTTTATTTGGTTACAAAGTTACAGTCTTAAGGCCATAAAGTGTCCAAGGTAAGGCATCAACAATCATGTACCTTCACTGGAGGATGGCCAATGGTGTCCAGAAAACCTCTGTTAGCTGGGAAGTCACATGGCTGGCTGCTGCTGCAGAGTTCTGGTTTCAAAATGGCTTTCTCCCAGGACGTTCCTCTCTAGGCTTCAGCTTCTTTCCAAAATGTCACTCTCAGTTGCTCTTGGGGTGTTTGTCCTCTCTTAGCTTCTCCAGAGCAAAAGTATGCTTTCAAAGGCCATCTCCAAAATGTCTCCGTAAACTGCAATTCCTCTCTCAACTCCTGTGCATTCTTCAAAGTGTCCCTCTTGGCTGTAGCAAGCTGGCTCCTTCTGTCTGAGCTTATATAGGGCTCCAGTAAACTAATCAAGGCCCATTCTGAATGGGTGGGGTCACACCTCCATGGAAATTATCCAGTGAAATATCTCACTCACAGTTCCATGATAACTTCTCTATGGAAACATCCAATCAAAAGTCTGTAACCCAATCAACACCAATACGTTTCCTGCCCACACAAGACTGCATCAAAGATAATAGCGTTTTGGGGGACATAATACATCCAAACCAGCACAGTTGCCCATTAAGCCAACACATGTGCTATTCGACTGAATTATTCTCACCAGGCTGATACTGGGTAATCTCAGTTACCAGTAGCCACAGAATGGGTAGCAAACTTTCTGGGCAATAAAGGAAGTTAGGGAAATGGGTACCAGAAGTCTTGACCTCTAAATTCTCAAATGATCCTCCCTCATGCAGAACAAGCAACATTTGCACAGTCTCTCCCTGTTTAGGAGAGTTTTGGGGGCATACAAGTCTGTGGGGTGAAAAAGGATTTGAGGCATATTTGTGGAAGGCAACTAGAGTCTATATGTTTAACTTAGCATTGCAGAACACTTTATTTTAAGCTTGTGTATAATTAGAGAGCTTGCCAGGAAAATGAGCGGTTTTGTTTATTTATTATGTAAGTATGCCTTTTATTAAAATGACTTTGTGAAAATCTAATTGCCACTACAGTAATATAGCATAACAGTCCCTTACATAAATACATGATTATAATGTACAGTCACTTATCTGTGAACGAGTTCTGCTACTACTTTCCTTAATTAAGGATACAAAAGGGCTCCTTCATCTTTGCATATTCCCTTGCTAGGACATTGATACTCATTATTTCCTAAGTCCAAACACTGAAACTGTGTCAAGAATGCATCCATCACTAGATGGGTACTTACAGTCAGCGGAATTTTCAACCCCGTCAGCAATTTCAGCAATTTGCAATTTCTGTATGTCTGACATGTGTTTTTATTGGTGAAGATCACTTTCAAATACCAAGATCATGAGAATGATTCTTTGGATAGTCTCTGCAGCAGCCTAATGTAATGACAGTAATTAACAGCCTGTGATTAGCAGCCACTCCAGAAAGTGTTTGAATGTTAATTTGCTTCAACTAATATGCAGCACTTCTGCGTAATGAGATCTAAGCTATAGGTTCATAGGGAAAGCAAATTATTTTCCAGCATTTAATCATACAAATGATTCTTAGTTAATCACTTGAACAGTAAACCTCAATGTTCTAATAAGTGACATTTGTTTTTCTGTCATTCAGTTTATTATGGTATAGGTCAGGGCAAAGATAACTATTTTTCTTAATGGCCCCCACTTTCCAGCAACATTATTCCAAAATAAGGGCTCGCTTGCAATGTGGAGGAATGGAGCAGGGTTTCCGTGTGAGTATAAAATTGAGAAAGAAAGTGCATCATTCCAAACTTTGCTTTTCTGTCTTTAAAGATGTCACTTGGTGTCATCTTGCCTCCGTTTACATATCTATAGGTTGGAATGCATGACCCTTTGCTGTTTAATACAAATATCCTGATGTCTAATGTCTGCCAAGAAATTGAAAACAAGTGTTGTTCATTAAGCAAGAATTAATTATTTGAATCTCTACAGTTAAAAGGTTGAGTAGGAAAGAAAAAGTCATGAGAACATGAACATATACACTAATGAACTGACTGCTTAGAAAATAAGAAATAAGTGCCCTCTCAACATTAGCTTGGAACTGCTCAAAACCTAGAGTAAAGCCATTGACAAATGAGGATTTGGCCCAGCTAGAAGAACTGACAGTGCAATAGGCATTTCAAAAGACAACGTTTTAAATATGAAAGGATGAAAAAGGCCTATGGGAAAATGGATGAAACCCTAGAATAGTTTTTGCACACTGACCACCTTCACATCCATACTGAAAAGGTCAAACACGTCATGAAGGATGCTGAGTCATGTTGGCACAGTGTCATCAGAAAAAAGTACAACAAAAAAAATCAACTCTTGATGATCCTTTGTTTTAAGATTTGGCACTGAGTTGCAATTGTCATCTAAATTTGGCCAAATTTAAGACAAAATAAATTTGTTTTTATAAATTTTAGTTTCATTTTGAAGGTAGAGTTTCCTGTATCTGCTCTGAAATTTGATTCTTCATTTTACATAAATTTACTTCAAATGATCTTTTTCCATTAAGAGTTATCCTTGGATAACAAGGGCTTCCTGTGCTGGCATTAAAGCTCAATTTCAAGGGTCATCATTATTAATAAGAGTACTTATTTGTTAAGCTCCTAAGCTACTTCTAAGAAGTAGAATTAAATAAGATCCCTTTACAGTATGACTTGGGTGTGTGTCCTACAGCATGACATGGAAATAGTCATTAAGGAATAACACCAAACAGCTCCATAATGTCATCTACCATGGGCAGCCTCCTGCTGGGAGCTGTGCTGAGCTGCCTGTGCCCGCCCACCCGTACTGTGGGTATGATGTCAGGGCTTTTGGAAGGCTTTTTTTTTAACCTCTCCAGTGGCTGTCTCAGTCTCATAGTTGGATGATCATCCCTTTGACTTACCAAACAGAGATATTACTAAGGTAATTGGAATAATGCCATAACCATCATTTAGACCTTATTTTTTTAATTTTATTTCTCTTGCCTGGAATAAGTTTCATAAGTTGATAACTTTAAAAACAGAGTGCCTTGGGGAGGAAGGAAGAAGTGGATTTTTGAGGAGAGAAAAGAGAACAGAAAAAGGTACTTGAAAGTGATGGGAGGAAAAACTTCACCCACTTTACTATTTTGTCTAGAATTATCCCTGGCCTAGATGGCATATGGGAAGAAGGAGGATGGTCAGTTAATCCTGATAGTTCCCAAATTATTTCTCACATCATTTGTCACCATGCTCAAAAGTTACCATCTGAGTGTGGCCCTCTCTCTCTCTAACTGAGCCATCTCGACAGGTGAACTCGCTGCCCTCCCCTCTACGTGGGACCCGACTCCCAGGGGTGTAAATCTCCCTGGCAATGCAGAATATGACTCCCGGGGATGAATGTGGACCCGGCATCGTGGGACTGAGAGTATCTTCTTGACCAAAAGGGGGATGCAAATGAGACGAAATAGTTTCAGTGGCTGAGAGATTTCAAACGGAGTCGAGAGGTCACTCTGGTGGACATTCTTATGCACTATATAGATAACACCTCTTAGGTTTTAATGTATTGGAATAGCTAGAAGTAAATACCTGAAACTACCAAACTCCAACCCAGCAGTCTGGACTCCTGAAGACAATTATATAATAATGTAGATTACAAGGGGTGATAGTGTGATTGTGAAGACCTTGTGGATCACACCCCCTTTATCTAGTGTATGGATGAGTAGAAAAATGGGGATAAAAACTAAAGGACAAATGGGGTGGGATGGGGGGACGATTTGGGTGTTCTTTTTTCACTTTTATTTTTTATTCTTGTTCTGGTTCTTTCTGATGTAAGGAAAATGTTCAGAGATAGATTGTGGTGATGAACGCATAACTATGTTATCATACTGTGGACAGTGGATTGTATACCATGGATGATTGTATGGTGTGTGAATGTATTTCAATAAAACTGAATTTAATAATAAAAAAAAAGTTGCCATCTGAGATTCATCCCACCCTTTGACCCAGTGTCTCCACTTTTAAGAAGTTATTTTAAGAAATAATCATGGCATGGTAAAGATTTAGCTACAAGACTGTTCACTGTGGCATAATTTATAATAAAAAAACATGAAAAAAACCTGGAATGTCTCAACACAATGGAATACTCTATAAAGTCATTAAAATATCATTGTAGAAGAACACTTAATATGTGAAAACATGCCTCTGATATTTTAATTGAAAAAAATCCAGTTACATTACAGTAACTACCTGTGATCCTATTATTTAAAGAAGTAGAAATACAGATAACTGCAAAGAAGAAAAATAAATAAACATCACTGAATGATCAGCAAGATGCAAGTAACTTGTGACTCATAAACATCGAATATGAGCGGGTGATAAACCAAGAAAGTGAGGAAAGAGCGCTGGATCCTTTCTTCAGAGCCACAGAAGTGGAAAACATGGCTCTCCTTCTGCTATTATGAATTAATTCTAAGAGCAAACATTTGCTTCACAAAACAGTAGAGCATCTGTTTCCAAGGGTACCTAATGCCTTCTGTCTAAAAGGATTCTTTTGACAATGATGCAACAGGTAGCCAAATGCTCAGAAATGACTTTTCTATCACCACATGCCATTTCACTGTCCATCGAGTCACCCATTCACATGGCCATTAAGCCCTACTGTGTGTGAAATGCTGGACCAGGCCCTCCCATATTCACACACTCCTTTCCACCCCACTGCTGCCACCATAGGCCAAGCCTAGATATTGTAATAGCCTCCTAACTCTTCTTGCCCTTCAACCCTTCTCTCTTCTCTCTTCCTTCAGATTTCAGTTCCCCTTTCCCTATTAAGGATTCTTAGAACATCGTGAACCTCTCTTAAGTAGCACCTGTCAGTGGTAATTATATATTTATTTGTGATTTTCTGGTTAATGTCTGTTCCATTCACAAATAACAATTTTCTGGCTGGTCACGAATGCCAGGCACTATTCTCAGTGCTTTACATGTATTGACTTATTTAACCTGAAGAAAAATCCCTACAAAGAAGATACAACCGTTATGCTCATTTTACAAATGGGCGTGGAGTGGTTTACCCAAGTCCACACAATTAGTAATTGGAGGAGGCAGGATCCAAACCCAAGCCCAGGCCCTGGCCCTATGCTGGCACGCTGACAATGTGAGGGACTCGTGTTCCTGCTCACCATGGTAACCCTCACGCCTAGGCCACTGCTTCTCAAACTTCAGTGTGCAAGTGAAGTTCATGAGGATCTTGTTAAAATGCAGATTTAATTCAGTAGGTCTGGGTCCTGAGGTTCCAGATTTCTTACAAACCCCAGATGCTGCTGACACTGCTGGTTGAGACCACACTTTGAGTAACAAGGGCTTCAAACAGTCTCTAACATAGGAAAGGTATTCAGTAGGTATTTGTTAAATGAATTAAATAGAATGAACAAAGAATGATAAATTCCACCCTATTAAAACCTGAGATCCAGCTGAATGGTTCGAATATATACTTATGAAACAATTAAATAACTACTGGAGGCATAATAATGTTACGTCAGAGAGTTGAGGAGATCCGAGGAGGATGAGCTTCAAGTGGACAGGGGATGAGCAAAGCAGCCTTCCCAAAGGCCACACCGGTGTTGGACCATGAGGATGAAGAGCATTTGGGCTGTCGGGAAGGTGAGGCCAAGACAAGCCCGAAGAGAGGAAGGGCATTCAGAGAAGACGTCAGGAACAGTCGTGACCTTCCAGCAGATAAAGAAGACTGACCTGGCTGGAGCTGGGCACTCATGAGGAAAAGGAAAGTTTTAATCAAAAGTCAACTTTGTATAACACGTGAGCTAAGCCAGGACATTATCATTTCACTGAGGAGGAGAATAAAAATGTGGGGTGAAGTAATGAGGAAACTTGAAGTCAGGGACACAGCAACCAGGAGACACTCATCAGGGAAATCTGGTGGTTGGTAGTCATGTATGTCCATGAGATGTTTCTCACATGGTATTAGAGGAGATCAAAGGACAGTGGCTAGGATATATAGTTAATCTGTATGCTGCCTTTACTATTACTGTAAATATGATTTTGTTTTTCCTTTGTCATATCCTCCCCCCCATTTATGTGCATTTCCTTTTGGGGCATGTGATAAGGTAGTCATATGATGTGAACAGATGATGAATATCCCTGGATATTCCTTATGGGAACACTCTCCACTTCTGTTTCTCTGTCCTCAGTCTCTGTGCCTCTTCCACTCTTGACCCAGCAGATATTTATTGAGTGTCTGCTCTATGTGCTAGGCATGGAGCATACAGTGGTTAAGAAGCCAGCAGTGCTCCTGGGTCTCCTTATCCCTTTGGACTACACTAAGCATTGCATTTTCCATGCTTGCTCCAGAAGTTGACAGATCAGATGAACAATCAGGTTCCATTTAGCAAATTGGAGACTGCCAGTTAAGATAGATGTTTTTTCTATCATATTTTAAGAATCATTTACCCAGGATAGCCCACATCAAGTAAGCAGCAGTGCTTCAAGTCAGCATTCCTTTGGCCAGGAAAATGAAATGATATGGATTCCAATGCAGGTATAAATGTATTAGTGTTTATTTTTTCATTTAATGTTGCCTGTCAGTAAACTAAAATATATTCTTATCACTTTACACAGAGAAAGCTTTACAGTTACTTACAACACCAATAAAGGAAGTTTCCAAGACCTGATGCTAAGAGTATACTTATGTATCTAAGAAATATAGGAGAAGAGAATTAAATCAGTATAGAAGAAATAGAAAGGATAATTTTGGAAAGTTTTTAAGCCAGGAGTGAAAAACTGCCTCTTCTTTTAAAGGCACTTTGTTTTCCAGCAATGTTTTGTTGCTAAACATCCCTATTTTGGCCCGACTTGAAATTGGCCAGAATTTTCTAGCCAAAAGGTTAACATTTCTGATTAACATCTCCTTTGTTCATTCTTTTGCATTACTCAGTATATGTTGAGGTCTTGCTGCTTAATTTTATGTTCTAATCAACGCTCAGAAGCTCAGCTCCCTCATGTGTTTCCTAAATTGTCCTTTATTTTAAAAAGAAGTAATCTGCTTTTTTCGAACACTGATGGGCTACCAAATAATTCTCAAAATTAAATAGCAAAATAAGTCATTAGACATGTATTAGGTCTTAATATCCAACTTAGCAAAACTATCATCTCCAAGCAAATCTTGGTAGATTTCTCTTTAGCAGTTGCTTTTTAACTTCCAAACTGCTGTCTGCCTCCTTCTTCCTCCTCCTTGCAATGTTTTAAAGACCTGCAGTTCCTTCTACTTGTAGCCGCTCTGATGCTATCATGAGAATCACCAGTGGTGTTCTGTAAATGCCAGCCAAAATCTATCTGCAAGAACATCTGCTCAACAGTGCAAAACTGATGTAATTACCAACCATCATCTTTTCTCCTCCTGCTGGGGTAACTGCTCCAAAGCATGACTTTTTGCCCTGAGCTAACAAGATCCAGAAACTCCCTGTTATGTACAAAATCTGCCACTGAAAACCCATGTAGCTTCAACACAAATTATAACCTAGTCTTTCAACTACAAGAGTAGCTAACACCTCTGAGCCATAGGGTCTTGTAGAATCTTTCTCAAAACCTTGTGATTCCAAGACCTCATCCTCCACCCTCTACCAGAATTTCTCTACTCTAAATGGTTTTCAAAAAAAGAATACAATGGGGGAAGGAAGGATACATCTACAGTTCTAAAAACACTGTTTTAAAAGTACAACTACTAAAAAGAATAATTAAATGTCAAATGTCCGTTTTGGAACTGAGGCCAAAAAAGAAATAAATCTTTATTGAGCAATCTGGCTATTTGCCACAAACTATCCTGTATGCTTTGCATATGTTCTCTCATTTAATTGAGGTTTTAAAAATTCTAGTAATCAATAAATTCCCAGTTTGAATCAACTGAGTTTGGGAAAGCTGCTTAGACTTTGGGGCTGCCTGCTAAGGATGTGGCCAAGGTTTAACCAATAGTGATGAAAAAGAATAAAGCCTAAGTATTTATTTCAAATTATGTTAAGAGAATGGAAGTCAAGAAACCATGTAGTTCAGTGTGCGACACCAACAAGCGTTAAAGCTGCCAACAAGTTACTTAAGCTGCATCTCAGTTTTTATAGGCATAAAATGAGGAAGTTAGAGTAGATGACTTCTGAGGTCTATGGCAGTTCTAAAATGTCATTATTCTTTGATGCTACAAATCAAGTTCCATTTCAAAAGTTTTTAACTAGTACATCCAATCCTTTCATTTCATTACCCAGCAGATGTTGAGGTCTGCTTAAATTCATGGTGAGGCTGAAAATAAACTAGACCTGGTATCAGAAGGACTAGGAATTAATAATGAGACTACAAATTTGCTTGTTTTATGTTGTTTTTTAAGAAATAATTGACCATGTGAACTTCTAAAAATAAATATGTTAAATCAGGCTGAACTGAGATAGCAAACAGTACTTCTTATCCCAACTAGAATCATGGCCATTGTGAACATAAAATGTTGCAGATGGGAAAACAAATTGACAATACAAGCCTCCGCCCAATCTTCTTAGAGGAAATGTTATTTCTGCTTTGCTACATGAAAGTAATACTGGGGTGTATGTGTCTTGTGTGTGTGTGGTGTGTGTGTTTGACATATAAAGAATTTCATATCAATGGATGGAATATTGCCTTTTCATCGTGTGTCAAAATGAAAAGAAATATCTGTCACTCTGCCTTGAATGTAAGGAGGACACTTTCTGGCTCTTAACCCATTGAAAACCTCTAAAAATCAATGACTAAATCATGAGATATTTGCCATGTTTACCTTTTTTGTACCAGCATTGTGCCAGACATTTGAAGACTAATAAGAAAATTTGAAGTAACATAAATAGCTGGCTTCCATAAAGACCGATAAAACAAACTGTGGAAAATAAAAAGTGAAACACACTGACTGTGAGCAGAGGAGAAGGAGAAGCACAGGGATCGAGGACAGGCCCAACATCTCAGCAGCAGAATCTTCTGAAGATGCTGGCGAGAGGAATCAAGGCAATGTCTAAATGATGTTTACATTTCCACCATCATGCACATTCAGTACAATTAATCAGAAATCCTAAATACATCAGGCATGACAAACTTTCTCCCACCTCTGCAAATGCTGTCTGACATATGAAAATGAGGTGTGTGGTTTTCTTTAGCAAATTTCACTTGCTACTTTCTGAATATGTTTATTTCACTGGACTTCATTACATACATTGCACATCTCTGAAAATAATGATAAGCTTGCCATACTAATTATTTATCAAGTTCTAAACATTTCCAATCACACGAAAGTCTCTATATTCAAAACTGAAATCATTCTGTCGAGTAAGAATTCCAATTATCAATGAAAAAGGAAGAGCACATATGCAAAAAGAACTTTCTCAGGGTTCAAGAGAGAAGACAGGTGAAAAATCTACTAAGTTGAAGACTAAGGGGTTTTTTGTAAAGTCTTGTCCCTTTAATTAATCCCAGTTTGGGCAATCCTTGTTTCCCCCCATTACAGTTGAAGGTCGGGGGTGTCCATGTCCCCAAGACAGGGACCCCTCTGGCCTTGGAGATGCTCCTCCAAGCAGAGAATAGGTGACTGAAGGGCTCACCTCTCAATTATTCTGGGAGGACCGGAATTCCACAGGTTTGATGGACTCTAGAAGGACTTCTAGTGGGTAATAAGATATTTATTTGTTTGCAACCAAGAACTAGGAAGATGTTGAGGAGATCTTCCCTAACTAACTTGAAGAGAAAGGGAAGAGATATTGAATATCTACCCTGTGCCACACAATGTGCTAAGGACCTACTGTCTGTCTAGGTTAGAACAAGGATGGCAAATTGGTTTGACTCATATGCTAATTCTTATCAATTAACAGTAGCTGCTGGGCACAAGTTTTGAGAAGGATTCAGAGACCATATCTGGAATCAGTAGGAAAATGGTGTTGGAATCAATTAAGGAAAGGTGCATGGAACTGGCAGGAGAGAGTTGCATTATGCTTGCATCATATTTGCCATTTCTTATATTGGTATAAGTTCTGATGTAGTCACATGCAGAGCTCTCTCCTCAGAAATTTGTGATTTGTAGATAAAATAATAGCATATAATTTTAGCTAGATGTAAGGGGTTACATAGAGCAGTGTTTCTCAGAGTGAAGACAGTGTACCATCTGCTTCAGAATCACTGAGGGTGGGGCCAACAGTCTGCATTTTTAACCAGCTCCCCAGGTGTTTTGTGGACAAGCATAAGGGTCCTTATGGATTTTGTACAGAGAGAGATGTCTTGGCCTAAAGGTACATGGTCTTCCTAGGCCAGGAGTTTGCCTCCAGATCAACATTTTCAGTTTCAGTTTTGTAAATGTAATTGCCTTACTTCATCCAAGGTTGATCAGTCTGCAAGAGCTGGATTTGTTCTAAATAAAATCATAGGGGACTCATTATAACTGGGGAATCAAGAATTTATTGATTTTCAGTTGGAGATGCATAATCGTTGACCTCGGGAAAATGCCCTTTGTGTGAATGGGCCACTACCTCCCCGTGAGAACTACACTCAAAAGGCCAAGCTATAGTGTAGCATGAAGTCATGTAGCATGCCCAGAATGAGAGCAAAGGGAACTGGATGTCCTTGAGAAACATTTCTATCCCTGTACCAAATACGTTACCATATCCCAGATTATAAAAGAGGATGTATCAGTCTAAGTACATATATCAGCCATGTAGAATCAGAGGATCAGGAATATAATTCACTCACCATCCATTCTATTTAACTCTCTCCTTTTCAGTCTGTCAGTATGTTATATTGTGTTACACTACACACCAGAAGATTGTACCTTATTTTATTTTTAGTCCTTTTTAGATTGGAGTATTTGGAGGAGACACCCTAATTTCTTCTGTCGTATGCTTCTGTTCTCCTTAGAAGGTTACTTCAGGATGATTTCCAGAGATTGCTAAAAAACATTTTGCTGTGTGATGTCTTCCTTGCAGTTATCATGATTCTTCACAACCCTTCCCATTCCAGAAAGTGCATCTTATTTGGGGTCCACATATCCTTTGTGATGACTATAAGTAGTACCTATTAATAATTTTGAAGATGATAAAATAATAAGTTAGCAGAGATATTTAGACTGCGAATTTAGATACATACCAAAGGCCAAAAAAAGCTATTTTAGAAGAGTGGTGCAATAAAAACGATGTTGAAATTGAGATTGGGGTAATATAGAGAGATCTAAAAACCAGAATCAATTACCACTACCTGACCTACTCACTGCCATTGTGGCTATGTCTAAATTTACAATAACTAGAGCAGGACAAAAAGACAGGAAGGGCCAATTAAAGAAATAGAGAAAGAAGTTCAGTAGAAGTTGGAGATGGGTTGATTGAAATTAGGAGTCAAAGAAGAAAGTATTGACAAGGACTCAACCATGATACTTGTATGGAACACCAGCTCTCTTGGTGTCAGCAGAGGATTTGAGAAGTTAACCTCTATAAACTTTGGAAGACACTTTTGCAACAAGTCTCCCATGAACTTTCTTTGAATTTTCCACATTTGTTTTTTGTTTAGGAGTTTAAATTTACCACCGCCTCACCCCCCACCCCACCCCCCCACAATACACACACAAGGCCTGGCCAGTCCAAGAAAGAAGGAAGGAAGAAGGGAAGAAAGAGAATGTTTTTCTCCCCTTTCCACCACCTATAATTTATTATTAGGTCATATACTATTAAATAGGAGGAAATCATTGCCCGCTACTATTCCGTAATCCATCCTGACCCTCAACTTCAGTTTCCATCAACTCTGTTTTCCCTACTGTCAATGTCGTTCTTTGGGGCAGCAGCCCCTTCTATTTGTGCTTTAGAAGAAATGCTCTCCAAGAAATAAAGCCGGGCTCTGTTAGGGAGATAATGCAATCAAATATGCTTCTGGAAGGGGAATTTCAGAGCCCAAAGCTTGATTTACATAATAACAATAGGGCCTGCCTAACATTGGGTTAATTTAGCTGGCTCTCTGATTCCTGGAGTCGTCTCCTTCTAGGCTGCTGTGTGTGCCAGCATTCATTAGCTATAATGTGCTGGTGCCTGAAAGACTTACTTAAGGGCTTCAGGGTGAACACACGTAAAGGAAGACTTTCCAAGAGGAAAACTCTTTCTGCCACTCTTCATGGTACGGCCTAAAAGTATTTGCCTTCCGTTCTTCCTCACACCGCCTCTTTATTCTAGTTTCAAAGAGCCATTTTTACAAGTACGGTTAGTACTGTGATATGGAGCTCAGATATTTACCCCCAAGTTTAGGATTCTGAACTGCAGAAGAAGGGTGGAGGAGGCTAAGAAAAGAATTCAAGAAATGCATGCCTGAAAACCAACAAATATCACAACGGAAGACACTTTTTCTACTGAGACTCTTGACCTTTTACTAATGGTTACAGACTTTCCTTATTCCTTAATCTTTTCCCATCTCAGTTTCAGTGTGTGCTTCAATTTTTTGCTAACTTGAGCATGAGAGACTTGCTGATTGAGGCATGATCACTTTGCCTTCACACCATTCAGGATTTTTCATTAATAACAAGTGAGGTCTTGATATCAATTCTAGGTCGCCGGTGTCTAATCCATTTACCGAGGGCCACATGACCTATATGTCAGAGTTACTCAGGGGAAGTGGTAAAAAAAATCTCCTCCAAATGACACAAATGGTTACTCATGGGTTCTCCAGGGCATACACAAATGTTTCCCCTCTAATTCTGTATTGTCATGCAACTCTCCAAATTCAGCTATGTCCTACCACCTATCTATAAACCAGAGGGGTTCGGTTAACAGTGGAAGCAAAGGAAATGGAATATCTCAGAGATGAAAGTCAGTTAGCACTGTCCATGGCAGGGGAGCTTCAAGCCAAGGACTTTGGATTCTCAGAACCCTTGGGCAGAGCCATTTCTACTATAAACTGGCTGTGTCAAGTTATATTGACCTGATACAAACATTTGATTCTTTGAACTCCCTTTGTTTTCTTCAAAGTTCACAAAGCCACTTTCTGATTATGATTTGACTTCTTAGAGGGGAAAAAATGGGTAGATTTTCTACAAGGTCTCATGAACTTGGTTACCATGAGCTCACTCCTGAGACATAAATCCACTCCTGATGTTCCATTAAAACCTCAAGTTTTAAGCTTGCAAAACCAAGGATCTGTCTCCGGGCCATGTTAATTCACCAGAGTGATGATTGCCACCACCCAAACAACCAAGTCCTAGGCAGACACATACTCCCTCTGTATCATTTTGCAGAAATACCAGGTCCTTTGCCACTTATAGTTGCTTTTCTGAAATGCCACTCCCCATGCAGGAACTTGCAACATTGGTTATTCATGTCTTTGCTGAATAAAATCTTCTTTCACAAACTTATAGATCAATTGCTGGATAAATGTTCTTTAGCTATTATCAATGCCACCTGGCTGTGTTAAACATGTTTCACAACCCCAGACCAATGACAGCAGTTTTTCTACTCCCCATTTGTTCTGTGGTTCCCAAAAAATGAATGACTTCTGTCATATCCCCTCATCCTCCAGTAAGGCACTATTAAACTCCTGATGCCACTCCTTCAGTTCATTGACTGGGATAGGGTTGTCCATTTTTCAAAATAAGTGATGTTGTGTATTTCTCAATACTGTGTATATTTTTTTACTTGATGGCAGAAAAAGTCTACCAAATTACGCCTAAGTACTGCTACTGACACATGATCAACCATTTGACCAGTGACCCAACATAGCACATCTTGTGCGAAAACAGTAACTCTGGCTGTCTCGGGGTCATGCATGAAGCTGGAAGAATCTGCTCTACAAGAAAATATATTTGTCAAGGTACTCTAAGCTGGTCCTAGTCAATTTCGTCTGCTTAGATAAGCATCATTTTCCTTCAAGTCACTCTAGACAACAATGAACATTTCATTTCCTTGTCTTTTTTCATTTCTGGAATCCCAGCTCCTAGTAATCCCTGATGTTTAACTGGCATTTAACTCAACTTATTGATTGAATTAACTAAACAGTAAATTGTTTTGAACTTTAGTTTGCTCCCAATTTTATTGTTCTTTCCTATATTTATTATTTTTCCCTTACACCTTTAAAATGTTTCTCTTATTACCCTCATGTCATGATTTTAGGCTTTTCTTACTCTTTCCTGGAAATACATGATAGCAGCAGTAATAAACTAGAAACTTGAAAACATCAAAACCATAGGGAAAATTAACAGTTCCCTTAAAGCACAGAAGGATCAGTCTAAGAGTTCAGTTTACATGGGAACTGATAAGGTTCTAATTGGTGTGTGACTAAGACACACCTTTTCACAAAATATATTCATTATGAGGTATTTCCCTTTTCTTATCCTAAAATACGATAGTAATACAAGTAATAACATATTTGTATAGTGCTTTATGTTTATGAGTATTTTCATAAACATTCTCTCATCTGATTCTTTTAAGAACTGTATGGCTATATCTATATCTACTGAACGTGTTTTTGGGGTGGGGGGGTAAAGACTCCAGATATTCTATATCCTCTTGTTTTATTCTTTAATTTATTTTATCTTTCATCCCATTGCATCCACTTTAAACACCAAATCACCATTTTATCATTGCTTCTTCAAATGTTTTCAGCTTTCATTTCTCAGTTTTGAGGTCTATATCTCTACAAAACCTCAACGTTTGTATTGTCATTGGATTATATTTCTAGAATAAAGAATAAATGGTTCAAGCTTCAGTAGCAGAGAGATTCCAAACGGAGCCGAGAGGTCACTCTGGTGGGCGCTCTTACGCACACTTTAGACAACCCTTTTTAGGTTCTAAAGAATTGGGGTAGCTGGTGGTGGATACCTGAAACTATCAAACTACAACCCAGAACCCATGAATCTCGAAGACAGTTGTATAAAAATGTAGCTTATGAGGGGTGACAATGGGATTGGGAAAGCCATAAGGACCACACTCCACTTTGTCTAGTTTATGGATGGATGAGTAGAAAAATAGGGGAAGGAAACAAACAGACAAAGGTACCCAGTGTTCTTTTTTACTTCAATTGCTCTTTTTCACTCTAATTATTATTCCTGTTATTTTTGTGTGTGTGCTAATGAAGGTGTCAGGGATTGATTTAGGTGATGAATATACAACTATGTAATGGTACTGTGAACAATCGAAAGTACGATTTGTTTTGTATGACTGTGTGGTATGTGAATATATCTCAATAAAATGAAGATAAAAAATAAAAAAGAATAAATGGTTCAGCAAAGAGTAAAATTAGAAAGCATCGTATTTTGATGTTATTAATAGATTTCAGAACATATGTATGTTCATGCTTCATCACACATATATTTGCTTTAATATCACATACGTTTCCCAACATTATACTAAGATCTAGAGCTCTACTGTTTCCAGCGGTAATAAAATTCTGGGAAAGCCAAAGTATGAATATGCTTCTAATTTATTTGTTCTTATTGCTACTTTGGGTGACCTTGTAAATTCATAAATACAAAAAGCATCTTAATTCTAAAGTCATTGTCCCCGGAGAGGAACAAAAAAATATTTCCCAACACAGAATCTAGGGTTACGGGATAAGACAACAAACCCCATGTCATCTTTGTAAACTAGCTGCCTAAATGTTCTCCTCTTTCCCATCTTGGGTTATATTCACTCGGTTGAATAAAGTTTCATAGTTGAGATCTGTGAAGATTCTACAGGAATGATCCTTCATCATATTGCATTTATCTCCACATATCAGAAAACAAATTATCTTTGATTTTTCCTGGAAGGTGTAGTATTTCCATCACTGAAATGGGGTTGCGATTGCAAGACATGTCTGATAAAGGCCTTTTCTCCCCTCCAAGTTCTTTGTCTCCCCTTAGCACCCTGGACTGGATGGGTGCTTAAGGTAGCACAGGTGCTACTGCTATGCGTTCAACAAGAGAAAGACTTAGAAAGGGACAGCTGCGCTCCACGGGTTTGTTGTTGTTGTTGTTTGTTTGTTTGTTTTTAAGTAGTGGAAGTTATTTATTTAGATAACTGCACTTAATATTTCTTATTTCTGCTTTCTACCTGAAAGTAAGAATAGTGCTTAAGAGAAAGATTTTAACTCCTAAATACCTAATCTCTGTCTTAAATGCTACAACTCCACATCTGTAAATATGTTCTCTCTCCCCTAAAGCCTGCTTACTTACTTTCAGTTCTCTGACTCAGAGTTGCCTGTCCTACTTTCCAAAGCTTTCCTGCCAAACTCAACAAGAGAACAGTGAAGAACACAGGGCTGTCTATCTGCTGACCTGTCCCAATTGCCCTGATGTCCCCAAGCCCCTGTAGACAAGCTACCTGACTCTCTCTTGCCCCAGAGTCCCCATCTGTGACCACGATTTTGACAAGGACTGTCACTCTTTACTTGCCAGTAATAATATACAATGATAGAATTCATTCTCTATCCTTGGAAACATGCAGTCTAGAAACAAGGATAGTTACTATCATTACAATCTTAGATTTTGGTTTATTTTGTCTCACATTCAAAGGCTAAAATATTTTGCTTCTAGAGATCTTGCTGGATCACTCTACATAACTAATTAGTGGAATCTCCTGTTCAACTGGTCACCAAGTCATTGATTCTCCCTCCTAATGTCTCAGCTTCTGTGTGTTTCTCTGAATTTTATCCTCTTATAAAGGACTCCAGTAAGAAGATTAAGAACCACCTCAACTGAAATAACCTAATCAAAGATCCCACCTATAATAGGTCTACATCCACAGGAATGGATTTGCTTTAAGAACAGGATCTTCTGGGGTTCATAAATCTTCAAACCATCCAAAGCCCTAAAAAAGAATGAAGTTCTGATACATGCTACTAAATGGATGAGCCCTGAAGACAGCATGCTCAGTGAACTAGGACATATACAACGAGATAGGTATTGTATGATTCCACTTATATGAAATAGCTGGAATATGAAAATTCATAGAGATAGAAAGTAGACTATAGGTTACCAGGGGCAGGAGGAGAAGGGATGAGGATAATGCATAATGGGTATAGGATTTCTGTTTAGGGTATGGGAAAGTCCTAGCAATGGATGGTGGTTAGGGTAACACAACATTGTGAGTGTGATGAATGCCACTGAATTGTGTGCTTGGAAGTGGTTGAACATGGGAAAGTTCATGTTGTGTCTGTGTTTCCACAATTTAAAACAAGGAGAGACAATAACAACTAAATGCCATACATGATCCTGGACTGGATCTAATAATGCAGGAGAAAATGCCCAAAAGGACACTATAGGGACATATGAGAAAAATGGGAGTATGGACTGTAAGCTTTATATTGATGCTAAATTTCCTGAACTTTATAACTGTACTTAGGGTGGTTACAAAAGTGAATACCTTTGTCCCTAGGAAAAGTATATGGAAGTATTAAGTATTCAAGGAGCATGATGTATAAACTTACAAATGTTCAGAAATTCATAGATGAAGAGGGAGATAGACAGACAGATAGATAGATAAGATAGAATGATAAAGCAAATGTGGCAAAATGCTAAAATTTGGTGGATCTGGGTATCTAGGTGGGGAGTATCTTGGTGTTCTCTGTATGGGTTATGTATTATTTTTGCAACTGTTCTGTAAGTTTAAAATTATTTCAAACTAAAGAGATTATTAAAAAAAAAAAAAGAAAACAATCATCTTTGGGTTTCATTTTTCCCTGTGCCTTAAGGTCTGCAAGTAGACTCCTTATATGCAGTAAACTATGTCTCATACCTCTTTGTATCACTTACACACAGCTGAGCACATAACAATTAGTAAATAAGTACTAATTAATTAATCTTCAATTTCTAAAGAAACAGAAATATAACTTATTTCCAAAAATCAAAGAAATCTGAATTTGAATTTGTTTCAAAAGAAGTCTGGACTTGTTTCTAATAGAAACAAAGAAATCGGGGATCATTCTCCTACTCTACCATTATTCAATGTATTTTGGGTTTGGGTTCAACAATCAAGAGCCTAGCTTTTGGTCTGCATGAACCTAATTTCTTCTCTCTGTCTCTCATCATTAAAAGTCATCATGATTCAAACTCAATAAATTACAATATCCCTATTTTACCCCTGGACCATCTGTGTCACCCATTGACCTAGGGCAGGGCAGCTAGGTCCAGGAGCTCCAAGGAGAACAGTCTTCCTGCCTCCTAGGAGCCCATTCATGAAAGGCAGAAACTAGCACAAACACACAAAAGCTATTTTAATGGACTGAAACTTTAGAGCTTTTTGGAACTAGGTCCCAAAAATGTACAAATTACCATTTACCTTTGGTTTGTTTTCAGGTTCTGAGGAGCAGTTGCTACAGTTGGGGTCTTTATTCCCCTCTGATGCCTCCTTCTTGGACTGAGATTGGCAAACATTGATCTGGGAGATTTCGTAACTCTTTGGGTGTTAACATGAATAAACACGTTAGACACAATCCGTTCTTGTGGTCACAGGGCTCTGCCCTTCATTTGGCTTCTGAAATTAAAAACTATTTACTAACCCCCAAGTCTTTGTTTTTCTCTTGGTGCTGTTTATACTCCAGAGTGGAGGTTGGAATACAATGTTCCTTTAGAAATCACCCAAATTAGCCACCCTGAAAGGACCCAGAATACATTCTAAAGTTGCATTTCAAAATTTGTTCTGTCTAAAATTTAAACACTTAGATTTAACCCTGTATCCCCTTATTTTGATCTTCAACCACTATTTGGTATTTCTGGAAAACAGCTGTAAATTAATGAAAGAGAATATATACCATTAAAAATCTATATGCCGATTAGATTTATAGAGCATAATTCAATAATTTTTTATAAAGCAATAAAAGCACTTGCCAGCTCTCATGAAAAACAACCATATGTTTTGGTTTTAATAATGAAAATGTTTTATAAATAAGCTCCAATTATGGCCCATATTATTTAAAAAGCATTGAATCTTTTCCTCTTACAAGTGTGTTTTTTCTCTATTTTTTGAGGCACGCTTAATTATTTATATGTAAATTTATAGGATTTCCAGACTTATTAATTTGTTTTTTACCACATAAGAGACATTCGATTTTTTTTCTCCTTTCGTTTCTAGTGTGCCTTAAAAAGATATCTATCAAGCTAAATAACTAATGTATCAATTATAAAAACATTTTGTCCTTATAAAAACTACAGTAGTTGTATCCATGGATTTCAAAGCAAATTAAATCATTAGTACAGATTCCTCTCTTATCAAATTCAAGGACAGATTTATTCCATGAATTAATTTCCCCATTTACATTATGTGAAAATAAAGCTTTGAATGTCTTTTATGTATATCCCCATATCACTTACCTATAGGTATAAAATACTGCCTGATTCTTTCTGGAAGGAAATTTGGCAGTATATATCAAGAGCCTTAAAAATGTTTTTGTCCTCCCAGAGTCTATCCAAAGGAAATAATCACTAAGTATTGCCAAAATTTCTTTATGAGTGTTTATTACTGTGCTATTTATGATAGTGACAAATTGGGAATATCATCAATTATCAACAATTTAGGCCTGATTAAATAACTTCTGGTCAATCTGTTTGATGGAAACTGTGCAACCATTACAATTTATGTATTTAAAATTAATGATATAGAGAAATGCTTATTATAAAATGTTAACTTAAAAATAAGGCAAAACCATATAAGCTAGTTTTTCTTTTACAGATTTTACAAAATCAGGATTATAGTCTGTATACTACAAATTATGCACACACCCAAGAATGGATGGAAACAAACCAGAGTGTTAAGATTGATTTTCTTTGAGTGGTAGGATTATGAGTGATTAACAATTTTCTCTTTGTATTTTTTATATTTTCTATAAGGAACATCTATTAATCTTAAAGTCTGAAATAAAATAAATGATATTGTTAAAAGCGAAATTGCAAAAATGTTTTTTCTAAAAAAATTGTAATAGTAAAATAATATTGAGGAAAATTATTTACTGGTACACAGAGCTGTCTATATATATGAAAAGGGCATCTAAAAGCATTTTGCATAATATCCAATTTTTATTAAATACATACATATTGGCATAGAAAAAAGATGGAGGAACATATATGAAAATATAAATAGAAATTATCCTGAGGTTGTAAAAAAAATCATATCTATGATTTATATTGTCTAAAGATTTTTATTGCCTTTAAGCAATAAAACAGCTTTTTAATTGTTCACTCTAATAAGTAAAATTTTTACACATCCACATATATTTTTATGATTAACATTTGTGTCCTATTATACTAATAACCTATGAACATTAATTATGAAATACTTCAAACATGCTGAAAAATACAGAAAATAATATGACAGACGCCCATACCACTATCCAGATTTAACAAAAGTTGTAGTATTTTGCATTATTTGCTTCAGATCTTTTTTTAAAAAATAAACTATATAGATTTAACTATTCCCCTGCTTGCTTTCCAGAGCAAATTACTATCCTGAAAATGGAATATATCCATCATAAACTTATCATTATACTTCTCCAAGTATATATGTACCCACAACAAAATAGGTGTCCAGTGAGTTTTAAAACTTGTTATAAATGGTTTCAAAGTGTGCACACACTCTATATATTTATATCTTTTTGTAAACTGCTTTGTTCAATCAGCTATATGATTCTAAGATATTATTCATTTATTTAAACCACTGTATAGTATTCCATTTTATGAATATACTGCAATTTATTTATCTATTGCACAGCTGATAGACATTTACGCTGTTTCCAATTTTTTACCATTTCAATGCTGCAGTGACTAGTCTTTTGCATGGCTCCTTATACACATGGACAAAAATTTCTTCACTGTATATACCTAGACTGAGAGTTGCTGTGTTATGGAGTATGTTCAACTTCAACAGTATTAGATACTGCCAAATTCTCTCAAAAGGGGTTGGGACAATTATATTCCCATAAATAAATAAATAAATAAATAAATAAATAAATGCATTCCATGCACACACACACCCACGCACACATACATGACACATATATTTTAACCTTTCACCAGTCATATGCATTGCAAATATCCTCTAGTCTTCAGTAAACCTAGCTTACTTTTAATTTAGTGAAATTCATCAATCTCTTCCAATATCATTTGTGCTTTTAATTTAAGAAATCCATCTCTGTCCCAATTTTTACAGTTTCCTGTATTTAAAAGGTTTTCCTTTTCACTCATTTTGAAATTTATTTTTGTGTATGGTATGAGATAAGAAATCTATGTTTTTATATGTCTCTCCAATTGTCCAAGCAACATTTTTTAAATTGTTATGCCACTGAAATCTCATGCTGACTGTCAAATGCCCATGTCTATTTCTGGGATTCTATTCTGTTTCATTAGTCTATTTGTCTGTCTTTTAACCAATACCCCAGTGTCTCAATTACTGTGTGTTTATAAGATGCTCTGTTATCTTCTGGGATAATTTTCCCCTTCTAATCTTGACTTGTCTTGACTATTTTTGATTCTTTACCTTCTATGCAAATTTTAGGACCAAGATGTCAAGTTCTGTCCACCATCTTTGAGGGTGAACCTCTTCTACAAGTTGTTTCCTCACAGAGAATGAGTATATCAGTGTGACATTGTCTGCAACCTGTTGTGGGACTTCAGTCCTTTGTTTCAAGTTTAATTAGCTAAATCCTTGGCAGTTGACTATTCTTATATCTCTCATTTTCTTCAAGGTTTTCTTCATGAAAATGGTGTCTTTCCAATCAGGCAAATACAGTTGCATAAGTAATTTTGGAGGCTCGCTTAGATTTTCTCTGTCTTCTTCTCCAAACCAACATTCCAACCTCCCACATCCCCCTCAAGGCAACCATCTACTTTTTGCACAGCTTGTTGAATGATGGCCAGAGTGATCATGGATTTTCCAAACCCCAAATCAGGATTCAGGGTTTGACCCATGATCTAACAACTAACAGAAAATTTGAAATCAGATTGGACCTGGAGAAACCCAAAAGGATTAATTTGCCAAATTATACTAATCTAAATCCTAATAAATGCAATCATTGGGTCATGTTAAAGTAGCTCTCTCACAGGAGAAGGAAGCCAAAAAAAGAAGAGATAAAAAGCCAACTTTTTTTTTTTTTTTTTTTGCTGAACAAATTTAAG
Source organism: Choloepus didactylus (assembly GCF_015220235.1). Taxonomy (NCBI): domain Eukaryota; kingdom Metazoa; phylum Chordata; class Mammalia; order Pilosa; family Megalonychidae; genus Choloepus; species Choloepus didactylus. Next base: position 64,906,262 of record NC_051315.1, on the reverse strand, counting down.
ATTTTTCTCTGGGATATTTTTTTCCTATGAAACGTTCAATTTATAAATGTATATAACTAGGGTTTTATTTCTTAAATTATATTAGAATTTATGTTAGCTGAATGTAAAAAACATGCCCGTCCCTTCTCCATGTACCTCACAAAACCAAAAGGAACAAAAGAAAGTAAAAGTGCTTGCTATTGCTATTATTATTATTTTAAGGAGATAATTTCTACCACAGATCACTGTCATCTTCTTATTCTATATGACCTGAAAATTGTACAGAAATAATTTCTGGACCAAACATACTGTGCCAAGAGACAGCAAGTTCCAGGAGAAAGGCAACTTAGTTGCCACACTTTGCTTAAAATGTTCTCTAACATTTTTCAGTGAGACCAACTAACCCTCTGCCTGCAAAGCTTTCAGCCAAAAGATGCCCAGTTGCAGTCGAGAATGCCATTTGTGAGAACTTCCAGTATTTCTGATGTTTTGCTATCCTGATTTTTTACTTTGGGGCCATGCCCCTCTTGAACAGTCACTGATAGTTTCGGGAAGCTTGTTCATTTGTCTCCAATATCTTGGACATGGCAGAACACCTTAGAAAACCGAAACCCATGGCAAAAAGAAACCAGAAAACAAAAAGATGGAGAAATAAGAGTTCCAGACAATGGAGGAAGGGGGAGGGCTACTTCACAAGCTGTGGGCCTGTCTGACATGTGGTCCCTTTTTAAACTGGATCTGGTACTTTTATTTTTCACTTAGGTAAGGCCCTGGGGGGAGAGGTTGCACAGCTTGAGTCCAGGCAGGACCCTGTGGTTGAGTGATCTTTTGACTGGACTCTGCAGCTGCAAGAAAATAGGTCCTGTCAGACCCATACCCAGCAAGTCTGAGCAACTATAATCATTCCGGACAAACAGAGCCTAGACCATGGAGGGGACAGAGGGCGGCAAGCCAAAACAGGAAACGTGTATGTTTAAATCTATATATGTCCTGTCGTTTACTCACTTTAGTTCTCTGGCAGGATGATTCTCTGTCAACATTAGCACCACACACTTGAGCACTACTAAAGGTTGTTTTTATGGAAGGTATTTAGATTGATGCTAAAACGAATCCCTAGAAACCCAACTGGAGAGCCCCAGGTAGAAGCTCATCATCTGCAAAGTGGAGTAGACATGCCAGGAGCTTCTAGATCATCAAAAATATCCAAACAGCCCTATTTCACATCCAAATAAGCAAAAGGACCAATAAAGCTTTCTGTTCCTTTAAAAGTAGTCATATTTTACAACTGTAAAAGGCTCCACCATAGTCTATATGAAGCCCTGATTGCACATGAAATGCCAGTTAATCTTGGAGGTTTGGCCCACACTGTAATCGAGCTACAGTACAGGCCACATATTATGGAATTCAGCTTTCAGGATTTCAGACTAATTAGAGAGGCACCCAGTAGCACTATGCGGGTTCTGTCAGCATTTCCACTATAAAATCCCCTTTTCAGGGGTTTATAACTTGGCCCATAAAAAATAGCCCCAGGCTGGAATGCGCCACGCAAAGGTTCAACCCAGGAACAAGATTTTTTGTCTTAAACTAAATTTCATTAAAAATCAGTTCTTGTAAGAACAGAGCAATAAAAATTCATTATTTCTGATGTTTTCAGCAACTTGCTTTGTGAAAGAAGAAAGAAAGAAAGAAAGAAAGAAAGAAAGAAAGAAAGAAAGGAAAGAAAGAAAGAAAGAAAGAAAGAAAGAAAGAAAGAAAGAAAGAAAGAAAGAGAGAGAGAGAAAGAAGGAGGGAAAGGAAAATGTATTTGCTTTTGTATCAGGTCTAGGTCTTTTTCAGTAGATGTGTGTTTTAATGAAAATATTTGAGTCACTGGGGCTTAGAAGAAACTATTTACTGCCACACTCTAGTTTTGTCTTACAGGGTGGGTCAAGGATTTGGTCTGGTCCAAATCGATTTGGAAACAAAGAGGGTATAATGCCTGAATCATAGGGCTTTTTCACAGTTAGCACATGTTAACCACCATCACATTGGAGAATAAAATCCTAAATACTAGCAGGGCTTAATGGAGCAAAACCTTGCAAAAATACCAGTGTTTTACATGATCCATTAATGCTAACAAATGATTACTTCGTTTTCTTTATCTTGGTAAGGTGAAAGGGGTATGTCCAAACTCCATATACTTACTATTATGCAATCTATATACACATAGAATTAAATATGTTCTCTTAGCTTTAGTTTTGCTGATTTTACCCTTGCTAATTATAGTTTTGTCTTGTTCGTAGATATTATATCTTAAAAGGTTAAAAAAGTGTGAGTACTTGAATTTAGCCAAAACCCAGATGAAGGTAAAAGGATGAGGAAAATAGTGTGTTTTGAGCAGCTACTCTTGGGTTTCAGATGCTTTATATATGCTTTCTCAACTAAAATTCACAGCAATCCCATGAAAACAAGGCCTCAGGAGGTTAAATAAGTTTACTTAGAGCCACGAAGTTAAACGGCAAAGCAGAAATTCAAACCCTGTGTGTCTGACTCCAAAGACTCTACCCACCTTGCTTTAAATCACACTTAAGTTGACTTTTTCTCCCCTTAACTCATTTTACTGTGGGACTATTGCTTGGTAATTTCAATTTCTACTCACAATAACTTTCAAATTATCCTTTTTTGTTGTTGGCATACCTCAGGTAGAATTTTCTAACCTTAAAGAAAATGATGAGAGTGGAGCTTAATTTCCAAATATTAAATTCCCAATTTGCCCCACTCTCATAGCGACCCTCGTGGAATGAAGAATCAGAAAAGATATCCCTTTCCAAGAGAGATGTCTGGTCAGATCTGCACAATTGAGAATTAAATACAACTTTCTGAGTCCTACTCAGAAGAGGTTTATCCATGTGTGCCTTTTTATAGAAAAGATGCTGAAACTGGGTCTCTGTTTAGTGAGGTATGTTGCACTCACACTAACTTCAGAGCCTCTGCCTTAAGAAAGAATAGCTTTATATTTCTTTGCAATACTTGGAGACCAATGTCCCATGAGACCTCCCTTTGTCCATTCATAGTCCATATATTAGAAAGAATGACTAGGAGTGTGCTGGTGATCTGCTAAACTGCCAGTTCACTGGCTCTTGGTCCCATTGACTGCTGCCCTCGTGTGGGAAGAGACAGTGGGAAGGGGCCAAGAGGCTGAGGAGGTACCTCCCTTGCTACCAGCCTCCTTTTTCATTCCAACACATGCCATTCTCCCATCCAGCTACAGCCCTCACCACAGGGATGATATTTGGGTCATCTACACATAAATGAAAGAAGTAAGGGCACCTCCATTAGGAATGCCTTTGCTTCTATCTATTTAAGTCAGAGCCTTAAGAGGAAACTGTGTACTTTTAATGGCCTTTAAATGGTTAAAGAGAACAGTAAGTTCCCTCCAGAAGCCTGAGAACAGAGCTCCTTTCCTTCCGGATTTGATCCTGGGTTAATCAGACTAGGGAACAAAAGAGTTGTAAAATATTTGTTAAGCTGCAAAGCTTAACAAAGAAAAGTTAAACAACACTGATGATGGTATTGATTTCCTTCTCTCCATTCCTGCTTACTCCTAGCTACTAATGCAGAAGGACTGTCCTTGGTTTGTGATTGTTTTGGTAGCAGGAGCTTCAAGTATGGCCTCATGAATATGCAAAGTCCAGGAAAAAGGGGCCCTTATCGACCACTGGCTGTGGAGTCAGCGCTGCGTGAAGAAACCCTGGCACTGCCAACAACACTTCTTTTCTCTCTGGTCTCTCAAAACTTACCAGGGTGCTCCACAAGTGCCTGACCATTCAGGTCCATTCAGGAAATACCAATTTGCCAAAATTCGACTTAGAGGACAAAAAGTTTACAGCAATTTGTCCACATTGGAAAGGTTCCCCTTTGCTGAGTAAAAGGGATCACAGCAGGATTCCTTTAAACAGTACACTTCAAATGATTTCATTTACAGCCAAAGGTTCAGCAAAACATTTACAATGATAAAATGAGTCTAAATATCCACCTCACATCTCTTTAATTGATTATAAATATTTATTCTGGCTTATATCTATATTAGGTCCATCTTATATCCTTGAAGGGAAAAAAATAAAATCATGAAGTTTGAGAGCCGAATATCATATACAGTGCTTTTTACATAATGAAAGCTCTGAAAGACAACTTTAACTGAATGACGAGACTTACAGCATGTGGCTCAATATCCATTAGGGTCCTAAATTACTTGAACAATGCTAATTATTTTTTGCATTCAGTGCTCATACTCAATATATATGTTTGTTGTTGTTGCTGTTGTTTACTTTGAAGATATTTCTTTACTTGTATTAAATTCCACAATAGTGAACACTAGATTAAGGTCAGGGACCATGCTCATCTTGTTTATCACAGTTTCCAGGCTTGGGGAGGAGCACGTAGTAGGTACTCAATGAATATTTGTTGAATAAGGAATTTATTAATTGAATGAGGGTCTGCTTTTATTAACGCAGGTTTAATATATTTACATATATACTACAGCATTGCTTTTAAACTCTTTGTTCTGAAAACCTAGGAAGTCACAGAGAAACTACTAGGGTTTCTTCTAAAGAAAATGACTTCATAAGGTCATGTTTAATTTCTGCCTGCTTCATAGCCATCAGACCTTATCCAAGTATTTGCTTTGCAGAAAGAACACCCATCTAAAAGGGCCCTTCAGCTTCAGAAAGTTTTAAAAGCATGATTATATTAAGTTAAATCATGCCCTGTTGAGTAATAATTTGTTACCTTATTTTAAATGATAAAATTTTATCATAAATTACTGTATGCTAAATTAAGTGCCAAGGAAACAAGTTAGTTCTACAAAACACCGTTTAATGACAAGTTAAATTCTAAACCTGCCTATCTTTTATTAGCGTTTTGTTCACTCTATCATTTTCCAGTTCTGCCTCTCCATATCCACATCTCTGGGAAGATCAGCTCCTGGTATCCTCACCCACCATCCTTGGGCTCCCCTTTCCCTCATGGTTTTCAATACTCCTATCATGAGCACAGGCCGAATTGCGTAAAGTAAAATGAACCCCACGCATGCCGTGTCGAAAGCAAGCTCCTACTCAAAAGAAAATATTACACAAATGTCACCAGACTTCCAAAGCATGTGGTCCTGGATCCAGCAGAAGACATTTAAAATTTTCAGACCACTCTCATTCACTCACAAGTCAGTGGGCCATAGTCTATATCAGCTGCTTTTCTGTCTCACTATCAGTCTTTATGCCTCTCTTATGTGAAAGAGTAATAACAAACAATGGGAAAATGTCTGGAATTTTGTTTGAGGACACAGAAACATGGGATGTCTAACTAAATAGTCTGAAGGAGATTATTTGAAATTACCAGCTTCTTTTTCTGTCCTCCTTTCTTCCCTCTTTTTTTCCTGGAAATTATCTTGAAGTTCTGCTTTGCTTGCTGGCTCTGCCTTGAACCCTTGCATCCTAGCACTCATCAGTGGCGATTACAACCCATTGCAAAAGCAAATAAGAAAAAAGGCTCTCCTACACCCCCCTGGCCATATGTTTGTAGTGAAAGTGGGAGAGGGAGACCATAATAAATGTCTAAGTAATGCAGAAGATCACCCTCCTTTTTGTACACATATTTACCCAATTTTTTCCAGAGATCTGATGTGCTTCAATTACTCATTTATTCTTCAACCTTAGATAAAGAGATGGTGAGATGGGGAGGGGGGGGACACACAGACTATAGTTGACAGATCTGTAGACAATGTTGTTAGCACGCCAGATCTTATTACAGAACCCTGGGAGGTCATGTACGCCACATCCCGACTCCATGGGGACCACCACATTTAAAACAAGATGCAAAAAATGCGATGTGGAAAAAAAAAGCCTCATGGGCAGCCTTCAAAGGCAGAGACAGGTTGTGACTGGATTAACATTTATTGACTGTTTAAGCTTGCTTTTTTGCTTCAGGACAGAGATACATGAGTTTAATTGCAGAGGCTGTTCTGCCAACTGATCACCAGAGTGGCAACTAAAGCTTAACTAATCGGTCCTTCATTAGCGAAAAGTCTCTATTACAAAACAAATTAAGCACGCTCTGATCCTAACCTGCAGGTCCAATGGCATTACAGCAAAGTTTAAGCTATTAGAGCACTGAAAAACTTATTAAGGTTTAGCGCTGAGATAGCAGTTTGCTATTGATTTTACAATACACAGGTATTATGATTTATGGAGTGCTGGTGTCACTCTAACAAGCTGAAGGACACACAATATCATCTCCAGCATCATTAAAATTCAGAAACCGCTAGATCTAACTCATCAGCCTCTGTACATTGTCACAGACTCCAGAGCTGTGCTCCAACCCTTCAAAATGGACAGAGTAAAAAAAAAAAAAAAAAAAAAAAAAAAAAAAAAAAAATTAGTGCCTTCAATTAATTATCAACATCAAATACATTTTGGTATTTATATTTGCCTTTTTAGCATCCAGAAGTATTTTGTACACAGCTATAACACATCTATTTAAGAGAGAAAGATGATATACCAAGGCAGAATATAATCCCAGCAACGATCTAACTGAACCATGCCAAAAAAAAGATTGACTTTATCTTTTAAAAATATCCACATAAGGAGCTGGCAGGATTAGCTGTGGTAATGAATCAATAGATATTTAATGAGCACCAATCATGCTCAAGTAATAGCAATAAGAGCTAATCGTTATTGAGCATTTACTATGTTTCAGAATTGTTCTAAGCACTTCTGATGTATTGATACATTCTATCCCCACAAAATTCTTTAAGATGGTAACTATTTTTGTCTTCATCTTATTGATAAATATATGGAAGCTCAGGGAATGTAAGTAACTTTGTTCAAGGTTACCTACTGAGTAGAAGAGCCAACGTTCCAAGTCAGGCAGTCTGATGTTGAGGTGTTGTCCTGGGTCAATTCCAGCAATTAATAATAATTTCTTTTGGAAAAGGCAATATTGTTTAACTAGTGTCAGTGTCTGTAATTGTAATTTGAGGCTGTTTCAGTTAAATCCAATTGGGTGAAGAGCCCCCCCAAAATTGATCACTAGTTTCCCCAAAAACCTTCCTATAGAAGGTTCTTCAGTTCTCTTTCCTCTGAGCTATATAATCATGATGAGCATAATGTTCTTTCAGAGGAACTATTTTCTGCGCCTTTAATCATTTTTGATATTTTATTTAAGTCCTTTCTACCATGCACGAAATGATAGATACAGCTAATATGTAGTATCTTTTTCTTTCATTTCCGCCACCCCACTCCGAAAGTAAACATTGTATGAATACTTTAAAAGCATCTGTGGTATTTACTATCAATGTTGGCTTAGCCAAATTGAATTGTAAGTTTATAACTCCGCTTTCTGCCTATTTCTATAAGCCCCTCAGAACAGTGCTCTAACTATTTTGTTGACTTACATTCAACTTTATGAACCCAGATTATTTACTATCTGATGCACAGTGAATTGTTTTCTAAATTTCTTTTGAGGTTTCTTTTCCCATGTACATTACACACAGTATACTCCTGTTAAGAGTATACTCCTATTTCTACCACTTGAAAATGTTATTAGAATTCAAATTCTCACGATTTTGCTGCCATTCCATGATCAAACTACCTAATAATTTCAGAGATATTGCAGATTGATAGCTTGCACCTAAGGAAGAACAGCTGCCAAAGCAACACTGAATTAGAAAAATCTTCTCCTTTGCACCACCTAAGTACATTTACTCTGCTCCTGAAAGTAATATGCCTGCCCCAAGGAACCTCCATGCTTCTATTCATACTGGTCCTTCAACTCAAAGCCCTTCCTCCCACTCCCCACCTATGAAAACACAATTCATTAGTAGCGGTACAGCTCAAATGACACCCCTCTGGGAAGCCTTCTGTGATTTCCCAGGTTAAAATGAATCACTCCATCCACCATACTCCTACAGCAGTCTGTATGTTAGCAACTTAATTTTGACTGAATAAAAGCACTCACCGAAAGGAAGTTGAGTTTTGTCCATGTACAGTTTTGCTGCATTTACTTAATCGATTCTATGGAGTTTAGAACCTTCTATAATATCCATCTCTAATACCTTGGTCTCACTTTCACATTTTGCAGTATTGTTTTCTGAATTTCAGCTCTTTTGCTCTTTGATTAGTCAAGTTTGTTTCTCTGTAGCTTTTATCTTTCTCATATAAGCAACAAGATAGAGCTTCTTAGGTTCTTAGTGGCATTGCCTTTAAAATATGCAGCTCTTCTGAACACCTTTGTCTCATGGGATATGCCTAAATAAGTCTTCAGCTTTACTTTGATCCATAAGCTCCTTAAGAGCTGGTGGAGACCTCAGCTATAAGCTAATATAATCTCTCATTTAATAGATAAGAAATCAATCTTAGGGGAGACTGAAGGGACTAACTCGAAGTCACACAGCAAGTTAGGGTGACACAGATGGGTTCTGTACAATAAGTGTCCTGTTTCTAAAGCTGGTCGTAGCAAATTTGCCACAGCTAAATACAGAAAAATGAAATAGACCACAAATGGTGCTGGTCACTTAAGCTTTTACTGAATCTTGCTTTATGTAGCCATGTGCTTCATTCCATGAGAACATCTTGACAATTCCACTAAGGTTCCTGACTCTGATTCCTGGAAATTAATATTCCGTATTTACCTGGATTTCTTTCTACCCCCTCAAAACCTTGAACTCTCAATTCAGCTCACCTTCACTAAAGGAGTCTTCATTTCTATTATAGCTTCACTTATCTTCCCTTCTTAGGAAGAACGAGTCAATGGATCTTATAAAAATTTACTCAGTTTCAGTACATAACTTGTCATTCTATGAATAATCTTCATGTTTTCACACATAGAATGCTCTTCTCTCCCGTACTGCCTGCCACAATCCCAAACTCCATTACCACTCATTTTAAAGGCCAACTCTCTTCCCCCACCCCATAATTAACTGTTTTATCCTCTTCCCTCTCACAGTATCTTACCTCTGCCTCTAAGCTAGCTCCTTCTATCTCAATCTGTTTTCTACTAGGATTCTTTTTTACATGACTGTACTCCCTGAGAGAGATATTTTCTTTTAGGACTTCAAGTGACCTCATAAAGCATAATTTAAGTAAATGTTGGTTGAGTGAATAACTGAATGATGAGAAAGGCATTTTGCTTATCCTTTGTCTACTACACAAAAAAGGTCTACCCAACACTCCAAAAATGTCTTAATTCTTTAGTCAAATGTTTTTACAACTAACTTTTCCCAGGATGAATGGTTTAATGTAATTCCACAATGCATAAAAACAAAGTTTCTTATGGCATGTTTTACATATCATGAACCTGTATTGCTGTTACTAAACTTGACTTGAACTTTATATTCAAATATAGTAAATTGTAGATGCCCTTTTTGGAGTACCCTACCCCTTGTTATCTGTAGTGTGAGGGGGGAGAAAAACTTCAACACCTATATTCTCACTAAAAAAATAAGAACTCTTTAAAAAAATTATCATGAACCAATTTCAGCATTGATATTTAGATGGTGTCAACCCATTCCCAAAAGAATCAAGTGAGAAGAGGAAAATTCACGCTCTTTTGTAGATGTTTCCTCTAAGCAAAGACAGATATTTAAATATTTGGAAACACCCATGTAGCTGAGTGGATATTCTCTTCTCTGTTTGGAGCAGGGTCAGATCATGTTGAAACCCTCAGGCTAAAGGTGTTTTTCCACCAAATCTAGATGTGCCTTTGCTTCTCCTCATCACTTAGAACTTGTGACGTCACCCTTTCCCTCGCTGAATAGACCCAGCATCAGCCCCAGCCTGTATAAATCTGTTCTGCCCCTTGCTTCTGTCTTCCTGCATAGCATACTGTAAATAATCATAATGGAGCGGTTGTAAATAGTTCTGTGGTACACTGGAGACCCCTATTGGTAGACAGAGAATGAACGCAGAGCCTGGCTCCCCAGCGAACGCTTTGGCTTCTGCTCTGCTCCTTTGGGTCCCAACAAAGTGGAAAGCAGTAGCAATTGGCAATTTTTACATACTGATCAATCAGTTTGTGAAAGCAAATGTTGTGTGTGTGTGTGTGTTTACTGTACTTTTTGTTTGTATAAGGATATCATGATTGTAAATAAGAATGTGGCACAAATGACAAGATAAACAATATGTGACCTCCTGTAATTGTAGGGCACTTCAATTTTGGTAGATGATGTACAACAGGGATAAATGCAGCCTTGCTGTTATGTGATTATTGATCAAAATATGGCAAAGCATCCGCAAGGTTCTGGTCTTCCTGATAGTTCGTAAGTAAATATATGTTTCATTTGTTCAACTTTAAAAACAACATGGTATGGCTTTGAAATATTTTTGTGATCGTTAATAAGTAACTAGGCTTTTCCAGGGCTTTTAAAAAGTAGTTTCCTTAATTTAAATTAACATTTTTTCTTAATTTAAATTAAAATATTTAGAAACTGTAAGTTTAAAATAAAAAATTAATTTCAAATCATACAGGAAAAATTAATTTGTAATTAAGAAACGATTGCCTCTCGAACACCTAGACATATTCTTTAAGGTGTACAATAAAATTAATCCAACAGTTTAAAAGGTGAAGCAGCTGAAGTTATTATTTAAGTATATTGTAAAAGGTTTTTGTCTGATGCCAAATGTACCATAAATCTTCATTCATGGGGGGTGAGAAGTGTTGGAGAATGTTATTTCATAAATGTTGCCTGGCTCTTTTCCTCTTTATTTTTCCAAGATACCTTTAAAAAATTTTTTTAAAGAACAATGGCAACATGAATACAATGACCATTTATTTCAAATATTTGCACCTTAAAACATTAAAAACTTCTACCCTGTCCAGTGTCCTGAAAGAATGATGCTAATCACCTACCAGATGAAAATTGTTTTTGTGCCTAGATTTGAAAATGTCCATATCCCTTAAGTGGCATACTAAAATAATACATCTGATTAAACAAAAATATTGCTAGTAGGAAAAAGAGAGAGAAATTTCAGAAACAGGCAGTTCTTGTTTCACCTTTGTTGTTGGTTTGTTAACATTTCACACTGGTTTTCTTCTCTTTCTGTGATTTTTCTTTTCAAACAAAACTACTATTCTTTCCACTTCCCTCCTGCCTCCTTTACCCCACAACACGCCTATACACTCGGAGCCTCCTCTTCAGAACACAATCCTTTCCCTGCCTTTAGCAGAAGCTGCCAGCATAGGAGAGAACCTGGGTGTGGAGCCGAAAAATCAGTACCTGGGAGCTCAATGTAAAATACAAATCCCTGTTCATACACTGTAATCACTGATGATCATTTATTTCTTTGCCATGTGTACCAACCTATCTCACGTGTGTGTGATTTATTTGTGATGAATTCCTAATTTTATTTGAAAGGTAAGAAAGTATTTTTGCTCTGCTACATGCAACTGCTCTGTAAGGTTTATTTACAACATTAGACCTTGTCCCATGTAAGCCTGACAGGGATGATGTTTGAGAAGGGAGTGTGGGTGGGCGGGTCCATGAGGTCTGAGCTGTCCCTTTAGGAAACACATTCATCTCCTTCCCTCTAAAGTTCCCAAGTGGAATGTGCCCTAGTAGAGCCTGCACTGAAGCAATGCATTCTTGGCATGGAGCTGTATGTGTGGGGCTGGGGTGAGGGTGGGAAGTTGGAATTAAAAAGTTCCAAAGCTACAGGGCCTGGTAACGCAGACCTTCAAGAAGAGAAACTCCTAACTTCTAATCCCAGCATCATTGCCTCTGTCATCACCTCTCCTCCATGGGGAAAAAGCTGATTTGCTTGAAATATATGCACCACCTTAACTGCTGGAGTTAATAACTAATTGATGGTTTTTAAATACAAAGTACATGAGGCTACTTTCCATGGCACCACCCTGGGCTACCCAGCAATGCCCCAACAAAGTATAATTCTGGAAATGCATCCTTGGAGCTACATAACGATCCCAGAAAGAACAGAGTTGTAATAACACATTACTACCACACTGTCTTTTCTCTTGATGACTGTTTTATCAAACTCTGAGAGATGCAGGATAAGTGCCCTAAACAGGCAGTATTTTTTTTTTTTTTGCAAACTTTAATGATAAAGAGAAATGTTAATTGCACTTGGAAAGGCATCACTTCTATGTAAATATGTTACATCCACACACAAAAAAAAGAGCAGTGCAGATAAAAAAAAAAAAAAAAAAAAGAAATGTTAATATGAAAGATAAAACTGCTTTATTCTGAGGAAAGACCAAAGGATGAAGTCAGAAAACTCAAAAGACAAAATGTTCTGACCTCTGGCATACACCAATTCTAAAAACTTGCTCCTTGTTTTATTTTTCCTTATGTATCAAATGGGCATTAAAATCCCTGCCCTGACTGTCATGCATGGGAAGCAAGGGAGATAATATATGCAAAAGTGCTTTGAAAGGCTCTAAGCCCCATCTCCATGTGCAGGCTTATCATTATCCTTACTACCACCAAAACCTGCCAAGGCTGCTCATTGCTATTAGCAAAATCCAATTCCTTTTGTTTGAGTTTTGCCTATAGAAAACAATAAAATGGAATAAATATCCATTAGTCAGTACTCAACATATACTGGAATGGCTGAAACATCAAATCTTTTTCTTCTAAAAGCAGAATGCTGAACTAATGTTATTTCTGGACTTGTGGGGGCAGAAAGATGGAATGTTGCTAAGTTAGGGGAGTGGGGGGTAGGTTGGGAAGATGCAGCTGCAATGGGTCAAAAAGCCTCTTCCTTCTCCCAAGGAAACCTCTCCCCGAAATTCCACTTGATCTAATCACGACTAAGATAAAAGGCAGAAAGAAGGGTCAGCTTGAACAGAGGCCTGTTATTGGTCAGCAGTAAGATGATACTGATAAAAAATGTAATGCAATACATTTTCCTCTGCCACACATTTCTGAATAATAGCAATTTGCCAACTAGCTCACCACCTCAGCATAAACACTGGAACGTTCCTGCTGAGTCTCGGAAAGCCTGCTTGTCTGCAAATGCACAATATGCAAGGAAAATCACCACAAAGCTCCATGCCACCATTCAATACAAACAGTCCTCAGGTCCTGCTGTGACTTGGCACACCCCGCCGGACAGCTGGAGACTGAGAGAAGAGGGGCTGCTGCCAATAACATCTTACATGGGATTTTCAAGCCATTTTCTGGAAACCAGCAGTTCTGGGCATTATTATTTCACAGGCAGATATTGCTATGAGCTACATATACATATATTATAGAGCAGTGCACTGTCTATTTATACCTGATATGATATACAATAAAACATTCCAACGCCCTCCCAATCCCATTTGTGAGCTCGAGCAAGGAAAACTAGGGAAACAATTTGCCACAGACTTATGTTATGCCTAATATAATTTTGGAAATCAGCTATTGCCCCAAACAACATTTTATTACATGCATCAAAAAGATTTAACTTGCTAAGGGTCACATAAGTGTATTCTGAATGTGCTACAAAGCTGAGAGACACTAGAGATAGATGGTTTATTGTACATCTCAGCCTTCCCCCACCCCCACCCAAGATCGCTTGCAATAAAGTGCTACCAGAGATCATTAAAAAAAGATTGCTCATTTTATGTAGCTTGAATATATAAAATGGAAGTCATCTAAATTCCAGCAGCAAGAATGTTTGGAAGACAATGCCAAGAGATAAACGAAAGTGAGTTAAATCTGGGAGGCAGGCTCTGTGGCAATTAGTCTAATGTAATATCATTTTTAATGTAAAGAAGCCACATTTTCTAATTTTTGCTAAAAGCCCTAGGTGCTGAATGGGTTATAATAAATGCATGCAATAAAAAACAGGTACACTCATCTTATAAAGCAGCCTATTAACCAGACTGCTAGTGCTGCAAAATCCAGTACACAGTAAACAACACTTTTTCTGTTAGAATAATGATGCACAGTTTACTCTTTTATACAATGCAGCACTTGGGACCACATCCATTTACCAAAATAATACCAAATTAGTACTGTAAATATTGAAATCAGACCTTTCAGGCAAACCAGTAGCCTAATTTTCTTTTCAATCTGCTCTTAATCTCAATTCATCAATAACGCTACCTTATTATCGGACTTTGACAGCAAGCTATGGCTTTTGATAAATTATACATCTCAAGCCAGATTTAAAATTTGAAGCTCAAGTGCTAATTATCTGTACAGGCCTAGTTAATAACGAGATTTCTTGTTAAGTATCTGATCACAGCATGGGCATCATTTGTCAAGATCCTCAAGTCTACCTTAGAGACCTGCTCTTCGAATCCTCCCTTGCCTACCATATGTAAAATTGGGATCTTTGTTTCTATAATAACCTTTTATTAGGAAGCTGACATAATGATTAAGTTCACTGTAGGCACACACAATGAATTAGACAATTACCCTTGCTGCTTTAAACCACTCAGACTCCTAGCAAGACAAAATAATTAATATTGAATTTTAATTTGATGTGTTCCACATTTAAACCCCAATTTGCAAAGTACACCTGGAAAGCTGCCGCTGTTTCCTTGCAGTTTGTGCTGATGAAATAAAGGCTCCTGCAGTTTGAATGTAAAGCACAGAAGGTACGATGCACCACGATCACTTCTCAGTGGAGCACAGAATTTTCTAGCATTAATGGGAAAGGTAATTACCTAGGCCTAACTTTATAGCCTTTTCTCTAATGAAACTATAATCTCCCAGGCCTACACACTTTAAGCATTTGCATGATTTTAATGATTTCAGTGCCATAACTGTTGGTATACCCAGTCATTTTGAAATGAGTTGTCTTAAACACAAAGGCGTTAATTATATTTCCAGGCTATTCTTATTGGCACAAAGTAAGGCTGAGTCAAAGAGGAGCATCATTATGAAAACAGCCAAGGGCAGCATTTCTCACATGCTCCTGCAGAAAAGATGAGCCCCAAGTATTTAAATCCATTTCTTCTTGTCCATCCTCTACCCAAACTTAACCTGAACATGATAATAGGTGCACAGAGAATGAAGACCTTTTGATTTTGTTACTGTACCTAATATTTTCCAGAAAGGGTTTAGAAATGGGTATAACAATAATAAGACCAGAAATACTTTCACTCTCTAATCAAATTTCCTTTTAGAAAATGATTAACCCTTCTGGTTGGGGGACATTTCAGACCCATGGGAGGAGCTGGGAATGGATGCAATTTTTCTTTCATAAAAAAGGTTTGGAGTTTGGGAGAGGAAAAGTGACTTTCTCCTCTGCAGCATCACACAGTGCCAAGAAGGAAATGCCAAACTAAACTGCATTATCTGTTTTAAGACCTATTAAGGCAACTCATGTTATTATAGGAAAGGAATAAAGATTCACAGTCCATTTATCATGAATTCTAAAAGCCGTTATTCATCCACGTCGAGGAGCTTGCATACTCCCGACTCGGGTGGACAAGTCTGGAAACCACGGATTCTATTCTCTCCTTGGTCTCTCCTCTTACTAGCCTTCCTTTCCATGGTCTCACTGCCTCCAGGGTCTCTCCCCAAACTGGATGGCAGCCAGAAGAGGATCTAATACTCTTGGGGTGAGAGGCTGGATGTAGAGTGATGCCAAGGAGGATTTTTTAAAATGACAGCAGTTTATTTGGTTTGATGGTTCTACCGGGACAGGAAAAGGTTCCCACCTTTTGTCATCCAGTGGCACAAAGTATCCAAAGATATTCATACTTTTATTTGCCATCAGTGCCAAACAAGAGGTTCATTTTTCTGAGCATGTCCTTTCCACCAGTTCCTTGCAATAGCTAGATGACTACAAAGCCATGTGGAAGTGGTTCCTGAGCTTCAGTTTGACTATTTAAGTTAGGGGGAAGAGCAGTTGTATTGATAGCTTACAAAGTAGACTCAACAGTTACTTAGATACAAGTGTCCAGAAATGGAAGGCTATTTCCCTACAGTATGAATGAAGTCTATGTAAGAAGAATGAAATGATAATTTCTGAGCTAAGTATCCTTGAAAAAGAGGCAAATTTCCAGGGTTTGCAAATTTGTCTATGAAATTAGCAACAGTCCATGTCTTCTTAAAAGTGTCTTCTTTTGATTATTCCCATCAAGCTATTAAATCAAAGCATTTAATAATACTTTATCCCTAGATCATCTCTTGTTTTAAAACTCGGTGTGAATCTAGGCTCTGCAGGGTAGAAACTTTGCAAATTTGGGCAAGTTAGGTAACTTCTCTGAGCCTCAGTTTCTTCAGGAGTAAAATTAGAATAAGTGTCTATTTCCCTAAAGTTGTTACAGGGGTTAAATATGGTAACCCATATCATGCTCTTGAGACAGTTTTTGGTACTAGTAAATGTTTAATAAAGGCTACCATAAAATAATAATTGTAAATTAATAAATAAGTAAATTGTATAGTAAACTAATAATTTAGTACTGGCTGCTACTAATAATGTTGTTAGTTGTCATTATTGTTGTTATTTAGAAAGACATTGCAGACTATTCTTTAGTAACCCTTAAATAGATCATTTGCTCTTAGGTATCTGGCACCCACCCAATTTGAAGATTATAAGAGCCACAGTTCTAGAGATAACAATCAACGATCAAAAATACTTCTCTCCCTCAGATAGAATTTGCAACCTGAACCACAAGTCCAAGTAAATATGATTTATGGTTATTAAAAGAAAAACCAAGTGCTTAAGAAAAACCCCATGCTTAAGAAAAAGACTAAAAGAAAATGCATCAAATTGCAATATAATTGTTAATGTTATCTCTGGTTGGTGGAAGTACGGGGGGGGGGGTCTATGTAAATGTTCCTGATTGTATTTAATGAGAAAACATTACAGATGGGTATAAATTGATATAACTAAGGAAGGGGATCAAACATTCTTCATTTCATACCTGCATGATCTTGATTCCAAGACTCTATTTTTGCTAATGGTGGAAAATTTAACCCTGTTGATTACAGATACAGTAGGTAAAATAAAATTTTTTAACCGAATATGATAGGATCAGCCCAATTTCAGTACAGCACTTACCATCATCTCCAGTCATTCTCTCCTTCCCTGCTCCCCCTCCTGTGGACAACAGATGATGGCAGTGATGGTGGGGGGAGTGATGGGTGGTGGAGAGAGCAGGAATATCCTTCATCTGATGCTGCCACCGGACAGCCTCCAGAGGCCACCCCTGGACTGATCCCTGGTGCTCTGACTGGTGACCATGGGCTGGTCTGCTGGAATATTCTGGCTTCCAGCCCAGCTTTTGTAATGGATGATATCCTAGAGATGTGGCCAATTTTCCTCCCTAACTCCAGTAAATTGTCCATGTGCATATTTTTAATCCCATCTCTTGGCTTTGCCAAGTAGCCTCAGGGACAGTCACACAGGACAAGTTCTTAGCCACCAGCCTCAACCCACCCTCGGCCCACAGCACCAAACAAGGCACAGACCCTCCAAAACTGCAAGAGGAGAGACAGACTTTGACACCTGCCTTCTCTTTCCCTTGACCCAGTTGACAACAGATGTGTCTGCAACGACTGATCAAAAACAAATCCCTCTGGGAAACAAAGTGCTCCCCCCACCCCCCAACACCCTACTGCCTGATCCAGATATTCCTGACATCAAGAAGAATCTGATGGATTTTGGGAAGACAGGGTCCATGGCAGGGAAGAAAGTTAGAACATGAAATTTAGTATAGCAAACTACTAGTAGATCACAAATTAAGAATTCATTTATCATCCTGATACAGCTATGTAAATGAAAAAATAATTTGTAGAATTCTGTTGGCCTTGTCTTCCTAAGTGACATCTGGAAGAAGGAGGTTTAGTGGGATAAGCCCACCCCTGCAGCTGGTCTTGGGGCCACAGCTGATCCTCATCATCTCCCTCCTTCACTGCCTAGTCTACGTTCTCCTCATCCTCAGTTATCATCTCTGCTGTCTCAGTGGCTTTCCTGGTGTGGTGACCGAGACCCTCATCCCTGAGTCATCTGAGCCTTGAGGTCACTATGCTCTTCTCAATCCAGGGTGGCTGCACTTGACCATTAGCTATCAAAACTCATAAAGGGAATACTAAGAAGCTCCCAAATGGATCATTTGGGGGCCAACATATTCTTCTCTGCTTCCATCTGCTCTACCACCACCTGGTGGGTAGGGTCAACCACCCCTTCCAGAATGGTAACTCCTATTCTTGTTTGCTTGTGTCTGGACACAAGAAGCCCAAAGGACCCAGGTGGTAGCCATAACTTACAGTTCAATGGGACTCTTCTTGGGACTCTTCCCTCGTGGGAATATTCCCCCTTTGGGCACCAGAGTCTCTAACCTGCAAAGCCCAGAGTTGTGGAGATGAGAAACACAAATTTCCCAAATGGGTCATTGGGAATGTTGGTAAGTGGAGCCTGCTACCATCCTGTAGTTCCCAGACCAATGTATTCTTCTTCTTGAGGACATAGCACCATATTGAGGTCTTTGAGTTTAGATGTACACTCTGTCCTGGAGAATGGCACCTATTCTCCTAAAACATCATCTCCAAGCTGACACTTCAGCTGGGACTTTGGCAGTCCATTCCAATGCTCAACCAGGCCACTAGCTTTGGTGTGCATAGGTGTGTGTGGTGGAGGATGGAGGGAAATGGTACAGGGTGATACACTCCTGTAGATCCTTTGCTGAAAAATAGGCCCCTAGTCTGATGTGATATTATGTGGGATCCCATGCCAGTAGATCAAACACTTCATAAGCACTCAAATAGTGGTGCTAAAGGAGATCCTGCAGGTAGGAAATGCAAACCCCTACCTGGATACCTGGGATATGTATCTATTCAGAACAAATAGTACCCTTTCAGTGTAGAAGAGGTCCAAGGTAGCAAACTTCCAGCAAATGGCTGGTTTGTCTCCTTAAGGAATGGTGCCATATTGGGGGCTCAGTTAGCCAAGGACCCCAGACAGAGGTCATATCAGGTATGTCTTTTCTGATTATACATTGAGGTATCAGGAAAATGACCACCTCATGGGTCTGCAGACCCAATTTACCCACTGTGCGCAAGACTAAATTTACCCACTGTGGACAGACTCAAGTCACCTACTGTGTGACTTATTACCTGCCCCCAATATGCCCACATTCTAATAGGAGGACCATAATGATGCTTAAGGTCTCCGGGTGTCAATGTCAATTCAGAACTTCTGCCCAAAAGTTCTTGAAATGTTTGGGTGTTTGGTGCTCCGTCACCCATGGCTCCAGTCACCCAGGTAAATGGCTATAGCTCCTTTTAAGGAAGAACTAGAGGATCATTACTTGTGCACCTTCTGTGGTACTGTGGGATCCTTCCACCAGGAAACTAAACATATCCTCAGTCAATATGTTCCAGGCCTCAAAACTGGCTCAAGCAAAAGACTGTGAATTTTTTGTTGGGATGACTGCCCTCAGTCTTCTGATCATCCAACCTTGATTTCTCTTGAAGGTAGAGTTTTAGTCGTACTCTTGTTGCTGCCCACCAATTTTGCCCTAGGAATGCCATGTTCTATTAACCATCCACAACTTTCTGCAGATCATCAATCCTACTCCCCTCCATTCTTCTGACTTGTTATGATGACTGTGTCCACCTGTCTTCTGAAGGGTAAGCACAGCCACCTGACCTCTATGACATTGATTGGTCTTGATGTGCCAGTTCTGTGACAGCATCTTCTACTACCAGTCCTGGTCAACAGACGAAAGCCATCATCAAACTTCTTGGTGATGCTGCTGGTCTGCTCACCAGTGAATGTGTGGCCTTGGTAAACAGTGTAGCTTTCAGGCCTTCCCATGGGACATAGTCATATGGTGGGTTTTATGGCCTTCATAGTATATTCACTCTAGCAGGATGACTTCTATGAACCCTTGAAATTCTTCTTTCACTCTCTGCCATGGCAATTCTGACATTTCACCCTCACTTAATGTATGCCATCACTATTTCCACACCTCCAGGAGTTATGCTAGAAATGAGGATGCACCATCTCCTGGAGTCTTTGTAAAAAGTGTAAAATCCTGTATTCTTGGAAAGTGCCCTCAAATCAGTAACTCTCCCTGTTCTTTGACAAAGCACCCTCAGAATCTAATCTCGTACGTTTTCTTCCAGCATTTGATGATACATGATGATAATGTTTTGCATCTCTTTTGGGATGTAATCCCTTTTTCCCTTATCAGGCCAAGCGTAACTCTAGCTAGGTTATGTTGTGAATTAACCCTAGGATGGGAAGTGGTGGCAAATCCTAGGGGGGAGCAGATGTGTTTTTTTGGGGAGGAGCGTCTGCATCACCTCCAAGCAAGGGGGGAGAATAACTCCTAATAGAGAGGGGTAGTCCACCTTAACAAGCTCAGGGGTTTCAGAAGAATCTGAATTCAAGATTTTCATGGTTATCAACCCAGATGTCCCCATCCCATGTGTCAGAGTCCCATTCTTTTTCATCCTGCCCTAACCTTGGCATAGGAAACCTGCCTTGCTGGATGTTTTACCCTGTTTAGAACTTACTCTGCTGATTGGGCCTGGTCCTCTCACTTTGCAGGAGATGAGCCTCTTTATATACCACCATGGAGGCTCTCAGGCTTTCACACTTAGCTCCCAATTAGGAATTTATTCCTCTTAGATTTTCATTATCTTTCTTCCAGAGGTCAATCTAACTTGGGACTGTTCTGATGGTTACTATTTCTCCTACACTTTTCAAATGCCTGAAACATTACAACAGCTACTGGAATCCCTTCTATCCTATACATTCCAATTCACTACCAGTAAAAGTTTTAACAAATGGCCACAGGTTCTCTGTGCTCCACCTGCCACTAGTCATAGACTCTTCATTGCCAACAAGTCACTAACTGATATAGCTCCAAAATCCCACTAAGTGCCTGCTTTCTAGACCACTCCTAGGGCCAATTTTCACAAGGTGGGTTTCCTAAAAGGCAAACTCTGAGACAGAGTCTAGTGTGCAGGATATCTATTGTGGAGTGCCCTTGGATCAACACCTGTAGACAGGAGGGGAAGGCAGCAGGAATGGGCAGAAGAAGCAGTAAGATTGTGATGTAGGCCCAATGACAACCTCAGCCAATCCCACAGGGAGATCTGGGAGCTAGACCTTTCCTTCAGGAACTTCCCTATCACGTTAAGATGGCCAGGACTTTATACTCTACATCCATCAGTGGCTGCCCCAGAAAGGAGTGTGACCCTGGGTGAAACAGTTCTGGGCAGCTGAGGCAATTCCTGAAGGCCAACAGCATTCCCAGCAGCTGGGACAACAAGTCCGTCATTGAAGAAGGACCTGGGTGTCATATCACAGTGTCCACCATGCCTCCTCCCTACTCTAAAGCAGAGATAGTGGTGAGGGCAAATCTGGTTCTCCTGGGTGGTATATACTTTGCAATTTCCTCTGAATCACACCAGTATCTTTGGGTCTTTACTGTAAAAGTTGTGAATCTGTCATCTTCTCATCTTAGCAACCCAAGGTCTGAATGGGAGGTGGTGTAGGGAAAGACAGAACAGCATCTGATTGATCCTCAGGTTACTAGTTTGCAGAGTGACAGGTTTGCATTTTGGATCAATTACCTTGAAGACTTGAGGAAGGTTAATTTGAGAGGGTCAAAACTGGGGGTAGACAGATCTATTTTGCAGCTAGTACAGTTTTCCAGAAAAACACAATAAGGCCCTGAACTAAGACAGTGTTCTTAGGAGTAAACTGAGAATCTGAGAAATATTTCTTTGGTAAAATTCCAGGATTGGGGATTGATCAGATATGAAGACAGAGGAGTGAAATGTAGCTTCCAGGTTGCTAACTGGGTTTACTGGATTTTTGGTGGTGACACCAGCTGAAACAGTAGGGGGTAATTTTGAATACATTGTTTGAGATGCTATGGAATGATATATATCTAGAAGGTAGTTGCATGTTTGAGTCAGACTTTCAGAAATTTGAAAGAAGTCAGTTCTGGATATGTGGATTTGAGAGTCATTAGCATGTAGGTTGTAGTTAAAACCATGATTCCACAGGAGATGTCTGAAGGAGAATGTGTTAAGGGAGAACAAGAGGACGGATCTCTGAGACATGCCAACTCGGAAGGCTAGGGGGAGGAAGAGAATCCTGTGGAGGAAGGTAAGAACAGGAAGACCAGAGAGGTATGAGAAAAACAAAAACTGACTTCATAGAAATTAAGGGAGTAGAGGGCTTCAAGGAGAGCCTGGTCATCAGGGTCAAGTGCAGGAGAGCGATTCATGTATAAACACTAAAGTCAACTGGATTTGACCATTCAAACAGTACTGCTGACCTCTGAGAGAAGTTTCACAAATGTGGTGGGGGCCACTGGCAATTTACAACTGGTCAATAGTAGATAGAAGGCAAGAATATGAAATCAGAACATGTAGATTACTCTTTTTTGCCGGACACTGACTGGACATCCATTCCACTCCTTCCCATGTACTTCCTGTACCAATGGGCAGGAAAGGTAAAAACTACATTTCCCAGGCTTCTTTGCAGCTGGGGTTCAGGAAACAAATTAGGTGCATTCCAGCCAGATCTGGAAGTGAAACTGGGACCCTGTTGCTATTGGCAAGTCACGCCTTGGAAGCCCAGTGTTTAAGGGCAGTTGTTGCATCTGGGCTCAGCATGCCAGAGTCTGGTCAGTAGCCTCATGGGTGTTGAGAGGTGGTGGTGGTGGTGACAGCAGATGTAACAGAACTCCCTGGCCTCTGGGTCATGTCAAAGTGCTGGAGACCCCTGTAGTCCCCTGACTCCGCCCTCTCCAACCCTTATTATACACAATTATCTGTAGTAAAATCCTTTTCACCTGAATTAGCCAGAATGCTTTCGGTGTTCTGCTCTGACTGATACATTTTTAAAAGCAGTTTTATTGAGCTATATTCACATACCATACAATCCATCCAAAGTGTACAGTCAACGGCTCACAGTATAATCACAGAGTTGTGTATTCATCTCCACAGTCAATTTTAGAATATTCTTATTACTCCAGAAAGAAAAACCACATACCCCTTAAAACCCCCTATTATTGACACTTAGCATTGGTGCGGTACCTTTGTTACAATTGATGAAAGAAGATTAAAATACTACTGTCAACTAAAGTCCATAGTTCGCATTAGGTGTATTTTTTCCCATATCCCACCCTATTATTAACACCTTGTAATAGTGAGGTCCATTTCTTCTATGTCACGGAAGAACACTTTAGATGCCAGGCCTCAGGGAGACCCACGGATCTCCAGAGGGAATGGGGGCACCCAGGGAGCTTGGAAGTGCTGTTTACCAACTGGCACTAAAATATTTCATATTTTAACTTCTGGTGTGAGTGAACTAATGAGCTTTGGGAAGAAAGACACTTAAGAATGAATATAGGATGAGCAGAAAAAAACCATGTGGGAAACTTGTTGAAAATAAAAATTTCCAGACCTGACCCCAGACAGTATGATCCAATGGATCTGGGGTTGGGCCCCACAATTTCTTTTAACAAGTATTCTGGGTAATTCTGGTAGAGGAGATCCACAGACCATATTTTGAGAAACACTATTACAGTAGAGGGGGAGAAACAGAGGAAAGGAAGGATTATTGGTGGAGCAGGAAGCAGGAGGTGCTGAGGCCGGATAATGGAATCAGCAAGGTGATGTGATTCTTCTTCCGTGAGAACTCGGCAGTCCAAACAAAGGGGCCAAGCATGTCTCTTGTCACATTGATCCAGGTTCAAGGGTTTGCTAGAAAATTGCCCTAAAAGACGCTAGCAATCAGGGGTTATAGTGAGGGAAAAATCTCAAGCTATTCATTCAGCTATAGTATCTAGGCTAAATAGGAAGGAAGAGAAGCAGAAGAGGGTTGAAAGATTGGGAGAAAATGTAGGATACAACAATTAGAAGTCTCTATTAAGTCAAAGTTCAGGTGTGGGGAAAATGGGGGTGTGACAGAAGGGAGGAGATTGTGGTCAGCTGTCTGAGGTGGAGCAGTTCTGGGTTATGACAGTCCTCAGGTTGTTCGTCTTTTAGTTGTTGAGTAGTAGGATTTCTTTCTACATTCTGGATATTAAACCCTTATCAGATATATGGTTTCCAAATACTTTCTCCCATTCTATAGGTTGTCGTATTACCTTCATGATGAAGTCCTTCGAGGCAAAAAAGTTTTTAATTATGATGAAATACCATTTATCTATTTTTTTCTTTTTTTGCTCATGCTTTTGGAATCATGACCAAGAAATGATTGCCTAACACAAAGTCCTGAAGATGCTTCCCTGTGTTTTCTCTAGGAGTTTTATAGTCCTGGTTCTTATATTTAGATCCTGGATCCATTTTGAGATAATATTTGCATATGGTATGAGATAGGGTCTCCTTTATTCTTTTGCTTATGGACATCCAGTTTTCCCAGCACCATTTGTTAAAGAAACTATTCTTTCCCATCAAGAGGACTTGGCACCATTGTCAAAAATCAATTGACCATCTCTCTCTAAGCCAACTCTGCAGGTAAACTCACTGCCCTCCCCCCTACTTGGGACATGACTCCTAGGGGATGAGCATGTCTCCCTGGCAACATGTGACATGACTCCTGGGGATGAGCCTGGCCCCAGCATCTTGGGATTGAGAAAGTCTTCTTGACCAAAAGGCGGAAGAGAAATGAAACAAAATAAAGTTTCAGTAGCTGAGAGATTTCAAATAGAGTCAAGAGGTCATTCTGGAGGTTATTCTTATGTGCTATATAGATATCCCTGTTTAGTTTTTAGTGTATTGGAATCGCTAGAAGGAAATACCTGAAACTGTTTAACTACAACACAATAGCCTTGATTCTTGAAGACAATTGTATAGCTAATATAGCTTACACAGTGTGACCGTGTGCTTGTAAAAGCCTTGTAGTTCATATTCCCTTTATTCAGTATATGGATAGATGAGTAGAAAAATAGGGACAAAAAGTAAATGAATAATAGGGAGGGATGGGAGGATGGAATGTTTGGGTGTTCTTTTTTACATTAATTTTTGTTCTTTTTTTTTTTTTGCAGTAATGAAAATGTTCAAAAATTAATTGTGGTGATGAATGCATAATTATTTAATGGTACTGTGAACAACTGATTGTACACTTTGGATGACTGAATGGTATGTGACTATCTCAATAAAATTGAAAAAAATAAATAAATAAAATCAATTGGCTGCAGATTTAAAGATTTATTTCTGAACTCTCAATTCAATTCCATTGGACCATATATCTGTCTTTGTGCCAGTACCATGCTGTTTTGATAACTGTAGCACTGTATTAAGCTTTAAAATCAGGAAGTGTGAGTCCTCCAAACTTTGTTCTTCTTTCTAAAGATGCTGTTAGCTATTTGGGGCCTCATATCCTTCCATACAATTTTGATGATTGGCTTTTCCATTTCTACAAAAAAGGCTGTTGGAATTTTGTTTGGGATTGCATTGAATCTGTAAATCACTTTGGGTAGAACTGACATCTTAACAATGTTTAGTCTTCCAATACATGAACAGAGAATGTCATTCCATTTATTTAGGTCTTCTTTGATTTCTTAAGCAATGTTTCACAGTTTTCTATATATAAGTCCTTTCCATCCTTGGTTAAATTTATTCTTAGACATTTCATTCTTTTAGTTGCTATTGTAAATGGAATTTTTTTCTTGATTTCTTCTTCAGATTTTTCATTACTAGTATGTATAGAAACACTATGAAGTTTTGCGCATTGATCTTGTATTCTGCCACTTTTCTGCATTTGTTTATTAGTTCTAGTAGCTTTGTTGTGGATTTTTCAGGATTTTCCATATATAGGATTATTTCATCTGCAAATAGGACAGGTTTTACTATCTTTCAAATTTGAACATCATTTTTTCCACCCTATAGATTGGCACCAACATACAGGCAGCCCAGTAGACACATAGGGGTTACTCTGCTCCCTCTGAACCAGGACCAGGGATCCACAGTGGACACACGTGCTGGCTCCACACTGTGGCTGGGGGTGGGAAGGGGTCAGCAAGAGCACCACGAGCTTCTCCTACCATTTTAAAGCTCCATTTTCCTGATTCAGCCCTCATCCAGTTACTACAACCCTCTAACTCTTTTCCAGAGTCAGTTTTTGCTAGGTTTTCAAAGTTTCTTTTGGCGAACATCACACTGGAGCATCTTAGGCTGCCATCTTGGTCAACTGAAACTCCCCACAACTTTTAAGTAGACTTTTTCTTGATTTTGTGCTCACCCTATTACTGCAGTCCTTTAACTGTTTTCTGAAGCTTTGGGAAAGATATTTCTGCAAGTTCTTGCTGGTTGTTCAAAGTTTCTGTGAGGGGGATGGAGCCCTGAAGCATCTTATATCTGAAGTTTTGAAGAAATTTCTAATTGTGTTTCTCCTCCATCACCCACATACTACTTGTATCAGGTCCTACAGAGCACCTGCATATCCTGATACTACTTCTGCCCCTGCACAATCATTTCAGAGTTAGGATGTCAGCCCAGTGGGCAGCAGGGGTGTTCCTAGAAGCCATTCCTTCACCAGGGTGGCTAAAATAACTATACACAAAGGTGATTGCATACTACATAAATACATTCCTCAAAACCCAAAATAAATGTATCCCTGGTTCAACTTTCCCTTGCCAGAACACAAAAATGCCTAATGCTACTCTAACACCACAAAATACAAAGGGAGGTGCAATGGAGGGAAGTCAGTGTAGAAAGAGACTATATTTTTTTTCAAAATTTTCAAAACTTTGACCATGTGACCACATTGCTAAGTTTTATTTAGCTTCACAGCAAATCTGACTGGTTGCATAGCACAGAACCTGCTCAAGGGGGGCTACCTTCTTGCCAATTATCATTTCCAAAAACTTTAAGGTTTTTGGAAATGATAATAAGATAGATCAGACAGATCTGAGGTCTGATCTACTGTAACAGCGCCTGAAACATTTCAGTTAGTTGAGTGCTCTCCCAATGAACTCCATGGTACAGCCACCTTCTTTCACTGTCCTGAAATTTAATGGTGTTGGATGTTATGGATGTGAGTGGGTCCTGGAGTGGAGCCTGGAAAGGTCTGAGATTGTCAAGGCCTTGTTATCTGATGTCATTGCCCCTTCAGTTCATTTTTGCATCTTTTTTTGAAGTCAGTCTGCCATAAAGATGAGACATGAATGCTGAACAGAGTGAGCATCAGCTTTTCCTTCGTTTGGGGTTCAAAAAAAATGAAATGTATTCTACTAGCGCACAGCATGTATAAGCCAGATGTAACAATTGCTAGGGACGGATCATAAAGACCTCACAAATCATCCAACATTTGTTTCATCATCTATCAAATGAGAAAGCTGACACCTGCTTATGAAATGACTCACCACTGGGACAGCAACAGAACCCAGAGCAGCCTAGAGGAGCATTATGGGGTGAGTTAAAAAACAAAAAAAAAAAACAAAACAAAACTTGTTTCCAGTTATTTGTAAGTTCATCTCTTTTACTTCCAAGTAAACTTAAACACTGTGTTGGGAATGAGAAAAATGTCTGGAAAGCTTGGCATAATAAGGCATTATCATCCTCACAAGTTCACCAAGCTCAAGGGCTTCACTTTAGCCTTCACTACCATTGTCCTTGAGGCTAGAAATGGGCAGTTGCCATTCTCCCCCTTTTCTAACTATAGCTTGCCTGGGCTGATGGACCAGCCAGAATCAGAATGGGAAGCTGCCTAGGGTCTGGGGTCCCCTTAGCCTCATGCCTGGTGGAGTCCTGCTCAGCTGCTTTCAGGTCACCCCCAATAAAGAGCAGGCTCATATTCCTGCTCTTCAGGTAGGAAACCAAGTCAGCTAGTTAGCATTTGCTGCCTTAATTAATCTCACAGAGGCTAAAAGACATGGCATTAAATCTGTGTTCAGGTTATAAAGTTACAATCATGTGGAAAAGTTCAGTGTCCTTATCTTAACACTTACTCTAAGAGCTGTCCTTACACCACTGACACATCAAAAGATTTAATTAATTTTGAAATGAAGACAAAACAGAGATATAGTTAAAAAAAAAAAAAAAAAAAGCTCCTCTTCAACTACATTATCCAAATTATCCATATCCTGTGAGAACATTCAAAGAATTACATCTATTAGCATGAGTGTCATTTAAAGTGTTGCAATAAATTTTCAAATCTAAGAAGGTGGATCTGTGTTGGGGTGTTAGGAAAGACTTATTAATACATATTCTTGTTAATCAGAGGTAGCCTTAAAAGCAGGAAGAATGGTGGTCACATTTCACATGTGATTTCAGGAAAGGGAATTTGCATTCATTGGGCACTTTATATATGTTATCTCACTCCTCACAAAACCCCACAAGGAAGCTGATATCATCATTTTACACACAAGGAAACTGAGACCCAGAGACATTTTGTACCTTGCCCAAGGTCACAAAGCTAATAACTGATTTAGCCAGAATTCAAACCCAGGTCTCTCTGTCAGCACTGCCCTGTCTACACCATATTGCCTTCCTAGGTCTCCCAGAAGTCCCTCTCAGTCTAACTAAGCCTAAAGTACCAACCCCCATCTTCAGGGTACAGTCTTTGAAATTCCTTATCATGAATAAGATAATTCCTTTATCCCACAAGCAGAGCTAAGATTTTAAATTTAAATGCCCTAGGAGACTATCTTCCTGTGTTGATTTACACGAAGGTAAAAATGTCTAATTTTGCAAACTTTTTGTGGAGGAGTAAAAATTGTGTAGTAAGGATTGTATCTTCTTAGCACCCCAGAGAAGGCTCATCCCACTCTTCAGTGATGATACAGCCTAAGGATGGTGAAACACAATATCACATTCCTGTCCCACAACAACTGGTCCATTGGCTGGAATAAAGTCAAACAGACTTAGAAGCCACATGCTGAACACGGCAGTCTGGGTTCCTTAAAAACTGCCTGGAGCACAGCCATATGCCCTGTCCCCCATGCCACCCCCTCACCCCTCACCACCAACATCCTGGAATACCTATGCTAGACTTTATTTTTTTCCATTAAAAAAGTTTAGCTCATTTTACATGGTTCACTTTCCATGGCGGGCCACAACCATGAGACCATCATTTCCTGTCATTTGTGAAAGTATGGAGGTGGCCTAAGAGTGCATTGACTAATGAAGCGGAAGGGCGAACTGAGGTGTATGCATACAATGGAATATTGAGTGGCTGCAAGAAGAAATGAAGCTGTGAGGCATGCAACTACATGAATGAACTTTGAGGACAGTGAAATAAGCCAGAAATGAAAAGACTAATATTACAACACCTGACTAACATGGGCTTAATATAATGTGCAAACTCTGAGAATTGAATTCAAAAGCATAGGTTATCAAGGGAAGGCTTATTGTAAAGGCTCCTAGCTTGTAAACTCTTGCACTCACATCTATTCCTGAGTTGTTACGGTTATTTCTAAATTCTGAGATGCTTGGCTCTTTGTGTACAACCTGGTCATTCCCTGGAATTTCAGGTATCTGTGTGACACCTGAGACTCAGAGCTAGAGTTCTGCAACTATGAAAGTCAGTAGCACCCCACACAGCAACTGTTAAAAAAGCTGGAAAAGGGATCAGTCTTCAATTAAAGATATGTATGACGCTGATCTGGTTGGGACTAAGGCAAATCAGGCTAAAGGGTAAGGGACAACTGTGTTTTAAAACCTCAACTTCTATATGAGACCAAAGGAAGACATATTTATTTGATGCAAAATTTGTATCTTCTGTAGCACACTATCTAATTTAATTTGTAAGGTCCATTTATTTGAACACCATAATTACATGGAACATTGAATAGGGAGTGAAATCTGATTGGTTTGTACAGGTTAGTGTGATGCCCCAATTCATCCCAGAATACTTTGGGCAGAGAATAAGAAAAGTATTTGCAAAGCCCCCTTGAGGGACTGGAGAAGAATGTGGAAATATTAAACTTCCTCACCTGGGGAATTCCTGATATTCTCACAAGCACTGGGGACTACCAATTTAATAGGTCAAGCCTCAATCTTGGGGCTTGCACTTATGAAACTTACTCCTGCAAAGGAAAAGCTAAACCTACTTACAGTTATGCCTATGAGTCACCCCTAGATAACCTCTTCATTGCTCAGATGTGGCCTCCATCTCTCTCTCTCTAAGCCCACTCAGCAGGTGAACTCACTGTCCTCCCCACTACATGGGACATGACTCCCAGGGGTGTAAATCTCCCTGGCAATGTGGGACATGACTCCTGGGAATGAGCTTGGTCTTGGCATTGTGGGATTGACAAAGCCTTCTTAGACCATAAGGGGGAAGAGAAATGAAACAAAATAGAGTTTCAGTGGCAGAGAGATTTCAAATAGATTCGAGAGGTCATACTGGAGGTTTTCCTTATGCGTTATATAGATGTCCCTTTGTAGTTTTTAGTGTATTGGAATTACTAGAAGGAAATACCTGAAACTGTTAAACTGTAATCCAGTAGCCTTGACTCTTGAAGATGACTATATAACTATATAGCTCTTAAGGTGTGACTGTGTAATTGCAAAAACCTTGCTACTGACACTCCCTTTATTCAGTGTATGGACAGATGAGTAAGAAAGGAAAGACAAAAAATAAATAAATAACAGGGGGGCATAAGGGGTACAGGATGTTTTGGATGTCCTTTTTTTAATTTATATATATATATTTTTAGGGGTAATGAAAATGCTCAAAAATTGATTGTGGTGATGAATGCACAACTATATGAATCATTGTATACTTTGGGTGATTATCTTGTATGTGTATATATCTAAACAAAATTGCATTAAAAAAAAGAACCAGTTTATTACCATCTGTGCCACCAACTGTTAATGAAGATTGGCTCCCTCCCGCAGTGCCCCGGCCTCCCCACCTGAACCCCAGGGAGTCACTCTGCAGTGGGCCCCTGCCTTGAGTCAGTCCCATAGCTCCTGGCCCAGGGCTAGCCCCACCTCAAGATACCATAGGGATGGTCTCCCTGAGCAACTGTTGCCTCCAATGTCTGAAAAGATGCCCCCAGAGACCAGGGCCACATCCACCTAGATACCGTGCACCTGGGAAAGCTGTGGGCTGCTCAAGCTGGCGATGAGCTGGTGGGGGCCTGGTCACACAGGCGTGAACATCTGGTGCAGTCTCATGGTCTCGGTGCCCCTGATGTCCCCGACATTGAGAATCTTGGGTCTCTGTAAGCCGGAGCCCTCAAGCCAGAAGACAACATTTGTTGTTGTTGTTGTTGTCGTTGTTGAGGGAGAAAAAAATCCTTTTATCTTGTTACAGCCATTGCATTTTGGAGTTTGTTATGGAAATTAGCTTACACTAAATACTAATAACAATCAATAAATGCTAGTTTCCTTTCCACCCCTATTTCTGGACTCTCCCCTTTAGAACCAGTCTTTCAAGTTTTCCAGCAATTTTATCAGAGCTTCTTTAAAAGCAGTACAAATCAACAGCTATTGTAGATATGCAGGGGTAGCCACTTTTCTACTAGAAAAGTAATCAGTCTTCTTCCTTCTACCAAACTTCTTTCCAGGCATCTGGGGTAAACTTAGAGCTACCGAAAAGAAATAACCTGGAAAAAAAAAAATGAGTATTTTTTATTTGGTAGAGAGCCAATATCAGTGAACAGAGAGAGAGAAAATATTCCTCTTCTACTACATAAACCCATAGACCACATCTCTCCTTTTATTTTACTTCTCCACTAGAGAAGTATATCAGACTGTCCATTTTATTAGTTGAAAAGCTGAGGCAGAGTTTGAATTCCTGGTCCATAAGTAATGAGTTTGGGAACTCTAATTTAACTTGTCTTCAGTGATTTTGGCCGTGTCCTCCATTAGCTGCATACTTTCCATGGTAAATGACCCAGAATAAGTGAACCCAGTTACAGCATCTAATACCTCCTAGCAGCTTAAATTCTAAGTGACACCATGCACATTAATAGCTTGAAACCTGGAATGCAGTGGATCCCAGGACTGATTTCAAAATCCTCTTTAACCTGTAATGCAATGGTTCTCCAAACGTGGTCCCTGAATCAGAAGCATCAGCATCACCTGAGACTTGTTAGAAATGCAAATTCTCAGGCCTAAGCAGACTTACTGAACTGGGAACTCTGGAGCAGGTCCTAAGCAGCCATGCTAGTGGATGCTAAAGTTTGAGAACCATAATGCACCAAGATACCAGACCTTTGTAGTCAAAGGTAAGATTACAACCCCATTAGCAACAACTCACCTAGTGTCCAAATCTTGGTTCCTTATACCATTCTACAGTAAAAGGAACCAAGGCTCCTTGGAGAAATGGCTAATCTTAGGACTTGTATTGCCAGAAAGTAAGTACTCAGAAAAAAAGGAAAAAGCCCACAATGTTTGGGGTGTGTCAAAGGGACACAGGAGCCAACAGAAAGAGCTCCCAATGGCTAAAGGGAACAATTTGAGCAACAAAATAAATAAAGAAGTACTGGATTATAGCCTGAAGTATAAAATTAACATCCATGAGTTCATGCTCATATAAACAAATGATTAAATAAATGGATGGAAAATGAAAATAAATAAATGGAATAAATAAATGAAAGTGAAAATACAGCTTACCAAAATTTGTGGCATATAGCAAAAACTGTGTTTAGAGGGAAATTTATAGCATTGAATGAATATATTAGAAGAGAAGAAAGATCTAAAATCAATAATCTAAGCTTCCAACTTAGGAAAATTGAAAAAGAAGAGCAAATTAAAGTAAGCAGAAAAGAAAAAGAAATAATAAAAATTAGAGCAGAAATCAATGGAAATTAATTTTAAAAATCAACAAAACCAAAAACTGGTTCTTTGACAAGATCAATAAGTAAATAAGAGAAAACAGATCTACTGTCCAGGAGAATTTCAAATAATTTGTGTAAATACTTCATCTTCAAGGAGGTAGAAACTAACTCCCCAAATCCTTAATTGTGGGCTGCAAATAGTAACTTTCTGAAAAGAGTACAGTATGGAAAGAGGAAAAAGAGTAACTTTACAGTGGAGAAATCTGACAAACACTACCACCACCAGGTGATCAAGGTCAACACCAACAGTGGTAAGTAATGTTGCTAGTACCTACCCTTGATTTGAAATGAGGAGAATGGCATTTTACCTATCTCTCCCTCACTCCCCATACCCCATAACCCCAGTCTTAACTCCAGTCTAATCTTGAGGAAAGCATCAGACAAGTCTCAGTTGAGGGACTCTGAAAAATACCTGATCAGAATTCCTCAAAACTGTCAAGGTCATCAAAATAAGAAAAGTCTGAGAAACTGTCATAGCCAAAATGTGCCTAAGGAGATGTAATGACTAAATATAATGTGGCACCCTGGATGAAACCATGAAATAGAAAAAGAACATTAGGTAGAAACAAAGGAAATCTGTGTAACATATATTGATGGTTAAGTTCATGTGTCAGCTTGGCCAGTGATGGTGTCCAGGTTTCAGGTCAAGCAAGCACTGTCCTAACTGTTGCTGCAAGGACATTGTGGCTGGTTAATAAACCAGAAGGCTGGTTTATTAAATCACCAGTCAACTGGCTACATTGTGGCTGATTACATCAACAAAGGGCGTGTCTCCCGCAATGAGAGGATTCAGTCAGCTGATTTAATCAGTTGAAGACTTTTAAGGAAGAGAGAGGGAAGACTTTTACTTCTTCAGCTAGCCAGTGAGGCATTTTTCCTGAGGAGTTCACTGAACACCTTCATCTGAGTTGCCAGTTCGCTGCCTGCCCTACGGAATTTGGGCTCGTGCATCCCCCCAGTTGCATGAGCCACTTTCATAAATTCTTATATTTACAGATATCTCTTGTTGATTCTGTTTCCCTAGAGAAGCCTAACTAATGCACAAATAGTCTTTAGTTTATAATAATGTACCAATAGTGGTAAATTAATTATCAAAAATATTATCAGACTAATGAAGATGTTTTAACAAAAAGGAAAACCAGGTGTGGGTATACAGGAACTTTCAGCACTATCTTTGTAAATTTTCTGTAAAACTGTTCTAAAAAGTAAAGTTCATTTTAAAAATTTTGCAAAGTATATTACAATATCTTTGATGTTAGTATTTGAAGACAAGCATGCATCTGTTTAGGGAAAGAAATCTGGAGATCAACAAAGATATGTGAAATTCTGAAATTTCAAAGCATTTCTTGGGGTTTGGAAATTGGTTTCTCTGAACATTAGCTGAAGTATAGGCTCCACTGTTATAATATAAATCCACAATTATAGTGCCTTGAACAAGAGACATTAATTTCTCTCTCTGTAGCAGTTCAGGGTTAGCTGCCCTGACCTCAGATGGCATCTCCAGGAAGGCTCCTTCTCCATTGCTGCTCTGCCTTCTCTAGGTTTGCCCACACCCACATGGTCCAAGATAGGCCATCACTATTGTTGCTGGATCCCAGCCAGTGGGAAGGGAAGAAAGGGGTCAGGAAGGACATATTTCTCCCCTCAGAGTAGGAACTAGAAGTTTCACACATCACTTTTGCTCACATCCATTTACCAGAACTTAGTCATACAGCCGCACTTGGCTGCAAAGGAGGCTAGAAGTCTGTTTTCTGGAAAATCATGTACTCAGCTAAAAATCAGAGCTTCTATTTCTATAGAAGGACTAATGGATGTTGAGAATCAATTACCAGTGTTTGCCACACACTGATTCCTTAATACATTAAATTTTACCTCAACTCCTGTGACTCTCTAACATAAAAGAATCACTGATCTAGCATGATTGGGTCATTTTGGGAGGGGATCACAAAGGCTCACATTTGCACCAATAAGATAAAACATTTCCTCAACTCTGAATTCAAAATGTGTCCTCATTTTATCTTCGACTCTTATTTCCAGCAGTACCATGGTCTTTCCAGAACTTCTATTACTTCTTTTATCCTCTTGTTGTCATAGTTTCTGTATATCTTTGGTTACAGTTCATCTAAGTGATTGAGTTACCATATGGACACTCAGGGTCCAGCTTCACACTGATATCTCTGCTCCCTGAAGAAACCCAAGTGACAGACTCAAATCCCAGGGTTGGGATTCCCTAATTAAAATCCCCTCTGCTGGACTAAAAATCTTCAGCCCAGGAATCTGGCTCAAGATTATATAGTACTCTATCTGGCCATCTTTGATCCTATCCATGTGAAGGGGTCAAGAATGATTTTGACCCAAGGCCAGAGTCCAGCTCCCCCTTCCCCTCAGTTCTACTCCTGGAATCCAAGGTGGAATATGGGGAGTCAAGACTAGAAAGTTGCTGACCCCAGAGTGGGGAGTCACTATGGATGGAAGAGAGGGGTTACTTGCATATTCCCATGTCCTGATTTTTCCAAAGGCCAACAAAGAGGCGGACTGGCTAAGAACCATAAATATAGAGGTGAGGGATGGACCCCATGGCTAACCAGTCAGCCATCCCATCTGCTAGCCCAACAGGTGACAGCATAAATGACTAGGAAGGAAAAGGAAGTCACTGGGAACAAAATCAAAGAAGATATCTATTATCTGGAGAGACCATTTATATATAGGGGCTTTGTATAAATAAGGGCTGCAAAATACAAATAGCACACTCCAAAGATAAATTAGAGCATTAACCAGTCATCTCATAAAATGACCAACCATTTAATTTCCCTAAGTAAAAATGTCACCCAGTGTTTGAATTTTCCAAAGACTGCTTGCACACAACTTTTCAGAAGAACATCAACTTCACAAAGCGAGGTACTCCCAACAACTCAAGAGTAGATCATGTGAAACCACCGAGCTGGAAATGCTGTCGATAAAGTTAAGGACTGCAGCTATCAAGATATTACTATTATCATTTCTATGATAATAAAGGACATGCTTTTTGGAAAGGAAAACAAATGCCGGCTAATGTATTTCAGATCAGGACAAGAAGCAACTTTCAGATTCCGGTCTTTGCAAAGAGACTTCATAGTTTAAAATTCAGGCTGAAAACATTGTCAAATGAAAGATCAAAGTTTCTCATTATTAGTCCCTGTTACTTATGGGGATGACACTGTGTCTCCCTGCCTAGAGGTTGGAAATTCCAGGATATGTTAGACATATTTGGTTGGCAAATGTTTTTTCCTAGATCTCATTTTATCATCCTACTTCTTTGTCCTTTTTCTTCTTCAAACACTACATCTTTCCTCAATCAAAATTTCAGTGATAATGTCACTAATTCACTTTTAACTTTGCTAAATAATCTTTGACACATGACATATCAATCAGCATAGATGAAAGGAAATGTCTTTATATATATTTCAAGGCCTAACTTTGGTACCTGGCTACAAGAAGTGAACACTGATGGGGGAGATGACATGCCTCCAAATAACCATCCTGCATGTAGAAAGTGAATGTTCTGGGGAAAAAGGATTCCAAAGGAAAAACAACCATCACAGCATTCTTTAGAAGAATATGGACCTGGTGTGTTGGTATAAAATTCCAATAAGGGAATCTGACAGTTTATACTTCTTAGAATGGAACAAATGCTAAATATTCGGTTTTGGACATTGGAGAAAGAACAGGGAGGTTGCATCAGGACATTGCAGATCCAGAGATTTGGGTGTTTTTGATGATAAGGGCCAAAAAAGTTTGCCTTTCCCTAGTAGGATATAGGAAAACACCCATTTTAATTGAGATCTTACTGAGCCTAGTGAGAGCACTAATAGCTCATATTCAGTGAGGGGCAATATTTGCCCCAACTGCTACATGTGGGCCATGGACAGATACTCACTTGTGATTACACTGCCACTGCTTCAAGGCAAAATTAGGGAAAAGACAAGAACAATGTAATGAATTTTCCCTAAAGTTACATGTATTCAGTTTAAAGAATTGTTCTTTATTCTGAGATTATATCCTTCCAACATGTTTGGTATTTAAATGCCTTTTTTAAATGAAATAGTGGTTTTGAACTAGATGGCACCTTTTTTTTAACAAATGTACTTACTTGGCAAATCAAAAGGAAGGTAGAGTAGAGAAATTGAGAGAAACTAAAATCTTGCTGACATCAGTGACTCACTGTCAAGATCATCCCTTGTCTGAACACCACCCTATAACTCAATAAATTCCTTGTTGTTTAAAACAATTTGATTTGGATTGTTGTTATAACCCAAAACAACCTAACTGGTACCAGGCACAGAGAAGGAACTCAAATAGTTGTTAAATTGATGAAGGATCTCAGCCAAGCCCTCCATATGCACTTTGAACACTGAAGCACAGTCCTCTTGCTTCTTTGGTTGGCAAAGCCCTGAGTTAGCCATTCCCTGCTTCTTTTTCTATGCCATCTTGTGCCACTGAGGTTCTGGTGGAATTTCCTTGAGATGTAGCAGACATCCTATCTCATATCACTGAATTAGCTTGGCCTTCATTTAAACTTAAAGCACTGGTGCACCTCATCCAGGATCTTTCTGTTTTACCTCACCTGCCATCAACAAATTCTCCTCAAACCACAGCCTTTGGGGTCGCTGTCACATGATGTAGCGGGGACTGGCTGAAACCTAGCTGTTTACCACATTTCATGGTCCTCCTTTTTCCTCTGCTCACAGCTGGACTGCACATCCTGGTTCCCCTTCAGTAAAGAGTAGGCCTGCAGTTCAGATCTCCTAGGCAACGGCTAGAAGGCTAAGGCCTTTAAGAAGTGGGTGTGCCCCCTTCATGCTCTTGATCTCTTTCCACTGGCTGGATGCAGAAGACAGCAGGGCCCCAGGGGACGGCTGAGCCACAAGATGGAAGGAGTTTGAGCCCTGAGTCACCTCATGGAGGAGAACCACCCTCCAATCTGAAACATCTGTCTTGGTTTGTTGCTGAGTGAGCAATAAACTTCTGTTATGTTTCCGCCATTATATATCTTTTGGTTCTACTTTTTACAGCAGCTAGCAATACACTAACTAATAAATGTGACTTTCTCATTTTCTGTGTTTCCACCTATGGGCTAAGTTTAAGCTGTTCTTTCTGCTACATATTTCCGTGGAGAGGCAGACTCTATCACCTAAGCTTCCAGTCTTTCTCTTCTCAACTTTGGGTTAACACTGTCTCCTCCTAGCCACCTGTGCTAATCTGAACTTGTCCAGAGAAACTCCCAACCAGTCCCTCCTCTTCCTCTCCCACGTGGCACAGCTGAACCATTGAGTTCAGCCAGCACACTTCATAGGGCTGCCTCTTGACTTATGGGTGTTCTTCCTCAAAAGCAAATGAAGAACATGCTTGGCGAGAGATGGGAAAACTATTTCTGTGCCGGCCGGCTACAGCCCCCATCCTGACCCTACCGCAGCCCACCTCTGGGCTCAGGGCTCAGCATGCCTGCGCGAGGGGATGTCTTGGTGCTGGAAGAGCTGGACCACCAGGACACAGATTCAGACGCGTGGGTGCAGCAGGACAGCAAGTGCAAGGTCACATGCACCCATGAGGAGGTTGAGCAGCTGAGGGCCCTGGTCAGGCAGTATGGACAGCAAGACCTGAAGTTCCTAACCGCACAGAGCAACATTGCTAGTGACTGAGGTTATTGAATCCAGACCTTGTCATGGGGCCATGGACCAAAGAAGATGGCCAAAAGGTCATTGAGTTAGTCGAGACATATAGCCCGAAATGGTGCACCCTGATCGCCAAGCACTGGGGAAGCAGTGCTGTGAGTGCTGGCACAACCACCTCAACCCTGAGGTGAAGAGGTCCTGCTGGATTCAGGAGGAGGACCACACCATCAGTGAAGCCTCAAGTTGCTGGGCAACTGCAGGGCCGAGATCACCAAGATGCTGCTGGGGAGGACAGACAATGTTATGAAGAATCCCTGGAACTCCACCATCAAAAAGAAGGTGGGCACGAGAGGTTTCCTGAGTGAGTCCAGAGACCACAAAGCCTCCCATGTACTTGCTGCTGGAGCTCAAGGACAAGGATGGCGGCCAGAGTTTCCACCCTGAGGAAGGCCAGGGATGTCTTGTGGTCACCTGGTCCCCAGCACCCCTGGCCATGAAGGAAAAGGACAGCAGGGAGGAGGAGGCCACAGCAGCCACCACATCTAAGGAGCAGTGATCTATTCCTGCAGAGGTGGATAGAGTGCAGACACCAGAGCCCACCGAGGAGTTTCCCAAGCAGGAAGAGGAGTGCTTTCCCCTGGAAATGAGCCTGCCCTACAAATGGGTGGTGGAGGCCACCAACCTCCTCAGCCCTGCTGTGGGGTCCAGCCTCTCCAAAGCCCTGGACTTGATGGAGTCGGACCCTGATGCCTGGTGTGACCTGAGTAAATCTGACTTCCCCGAGGAGCCCTCTGTAGATGGTAGTGTCAATGGTAGCCCAGTGCAGCCACAAGTACCACATCAGCAGCAGGCACTGGTGCCCTGCCAGCCCGCCATCCTGGTGCCCTGTGTGACCGAGCACCGCCTGGACGGCCACCCCATCTCGGGCCTGAGCCAGAACAGCCAGGGTGAGCTGGTCCCCATTTCCCTGATGTGGGGGACTCGAGCACTGGCTCGCCACCCTTGGTGCTCAAGCAGCAGAAGAGGCGTGTCACTCTGTCCCCCATCACGGGGAACAGCACCAGCCTGTCCTTCCTGGACCCCTGCAACAACCTCACCAAGAGATGCCCATCAAGACCCCACCCTTCTTGCCCTCCCAGTTTCTGAACTTCTGGAACAAACGGGACACACTGGAGCTGGAGAGCCCCTCACTGACATCCACCCCAGTGTGCGGCCAGAAGGTGGTAACCACACCCCTGCAGGGGATAAGACGCCACTGCACCAGAAACACTCCACACCAGAAGCACTCCAAGGACAGCACTCCCCACACGCTGACCCCATTTCAGAACACCCTGGAGAAGTACGGATCACTAAATCCCCTGCCCCAGACCCTGCACCTGGAGGAGGATTTGAAGGAGGTGCTGCGCTCGGAGGCCAGCATCGAGCTTGGAATCAAGCTTGTCATCAAGGACAATGTGAGATCCGAGAAGCAGAAGCAGGAGCCAGGGCTGCAGCAGAGCCCCATGAAG
This sequence comes from Choloepus didactylus, assembly GCF_015220235.1. NCBI lineage: Eukaryota > Metazoa > Chordata > Mammalia > Pilosa > Megalonychidae > Choloepus > Choloepus didactylus. The sequence goes on along the minus strand of NC_051315.1, from coordinate 64,866,430 downwards.
AAAGTCCAGAAATCTCTGGCTCTTTATGTCACGGATGAGGACATGAAGTTGATGGCGTCCACACTGCCCAATGCTATGTCCTTGCCAACAAGTGGCCCACCAAGCTCTTCCAGCCTCACCCAGTCTGGTATTAAAGAAGACAACAGCCTACTCAACCAGGGCCAACCCGGAGAAGGTCGCAGGAACCCAGAAGCCCTGGAGCCACTTTCTGACCTTTTCCCCTATGACCTGTGCCCAGAAGACAGTGGGCTGTGGGGACGCCAGGGACCAGCTCTTCCTGCAGGAGACAGCTGGGCAGCCCCTAAGCCACCTGAAGCCCAGCCACACATCGAGGACGCTCATCTTGTCCTGAGGAGCTGGCACCGGTCCGGTGTTTACAGCAGGGAGGGGCAGTGCACTCCTGTGACGTGGGTGGCGTCACCTTGTGGGCCTGCTGGGGGCCTCCTGCCGCCTGCCCCTCCCCAGGCGGCTCAGGTGGAGGCCCAGCAGTGCCATGTGGTGGTCCTGTCTCCAAGTCTGGCTGCAGGGGCTCCCCATGCTAACAGAACATAGCCCCCTCCTGGGCATGCCTGGTGCGTTCCCCAGTGCCACAGGGAGCCCCGTTAGCTTCTCCCAGGCCCTGGCCAGGCCCAGCCTCATCTCAGCCTCCTGCTTAGGACAGGCCAACTGCCAGGGCTGCTCCTGCCCTCAGCACCTGCCTGATGATATTTTTCTGAAAGAATAAAACTGTCTTTTTCTTGAGAGAGAGAGACAGGGGGAGGGAGGGAGGGAGGGAGGGAGGGAGCAAACGTAGTTACAGATGAGACAGTGCTAGAGAAATAAAAGCACTATATTTCTGAGGTGGTGACTAAGAATCTGTATTTTGTAAGTACCTTTGGTGATCCTGATGCATAACCCCTGTGCAAGGCAATGGCTTGTCATGGTCAGCATGAGTGCTAGCAAATAGTAATGACAAAGCCTTCCATGATGTGAAGCATAGCATAGTTGGTAAGTGCTTGGGATCTGATGTCAGACTTGACTTTGAATCCAGGCTCCATCGCTAACAAGCTGTGTCACTTTGGTAAACTTACTTAATGTGTCTGAACCTCAGTTTCCTCCACTGTTAAATGGATTTAATAACATAACAGTAATAAAACTTAAATGAAATAATGGCTGCAAAGTTCCTGGCACAGGGTGAAGAGTTAAGTATATAAAAGTACATAGATATGGGTGCGTGTGTGTCAGAGAGAGATACAAGTCTACTATCCACATATAGACAGATGGCAGATGTGATGACTTCCATACCCAGGAAGCAGGGCATCTAGAAGACACTGCATGCTTAGGGTCGCTCTCTGTGGATCTCATCAAAAACTTCCTGGGGCGGGTTTTGCTGCTGCTGCTACTAGAAACAGCCACCAGAGGGAGAAGTTTTGCCCCATCCAATATTTTGAATCCAAACATAATTTGGGTTTTCCCCTTCCTCCTTCCTTAAGGAAAAAGCAAATGCAGCTAGGCCCAGTGCTCTGATCCTCGTAATCTCCCTGGGTCTGTAGGGCAGTCTCAGCACACAACACACATGAGTGCAAAACAGACCCCGTTAAGGGGCCTCTGCCCAGGCTTCCCAGCTTCTGGAGAGAGTGTC